>NW_026739379.1:0-36348 GCF_963082655.1 Stomoxys calcitrans
GAAAAAATTTGTCAACGCCGACTATATGAAAAATCCGCAATTACTTTTTGGGCAACCCAATATATATAGCCCGATTTTCACTCCTAGAGCCATTGCAATCGCATTTATTAACCAATTTTTCCCAAAACTTCGTACAACGCCTTGCTCGACGACTACCACAATATCTGAAAAGTTTGCTTGAAGTCGGTTCAGATTTAGATATAGCTCCCACATATATGTTCGTCCGATTTGCAGTAATAATGCAATAAAATAGTCACATGTTAACCCATTCCCTCGAAATATGGCGTAACGGATTTTCCTATGACTCTTGACATTACTGGTGAATTTCATAGAAATCGGTTCAGATTTGGATATAGCTCTCATATATATATATCGCCCGATTTTCACTCCTCGAACCATTGCAATCGCATTTATTAACCAATTTTCCCAAAACTTTGTACAACGCCTTGCTCGACGACTTCCACATTATCTGAGAAGTTTGCTCGAAATCGGTTCAGATTTAGATATAGCTCCTATATATATGTTTGTCGGATTTTGGGCAATTTCCAATAATGTTGTCATTTGTCAACCGTAGTTATTACAGTTTGAACACATATTTGCTCGCCGACGTCAATCAAAATTGGTTCCGAATTGGATATAGCTGCCACATTGTACTTATAGGGTAGGTGTGGGGAATTATACAGTCGGCACCGCCCGACTTTTGCCCTTCCTTACTGATTGAGTTATTACAAAGGAACTAAATTTCCCATAAATCGTTTCACCCATCTCCGTGATCTGGCGTTTTTTGAAAATAGGGTAAGGGGAGGGTCCTCCCATAAAAGTTTGAATCTCTGATCTACTTCATTCTCTTGGTTTTGGTGTTGGATTGGAGTAGCCACACCTTTTGCCCCGAAATTGGATATTAGGTTCATACTCTTCTCCCAAAAACCACATATGAGCTACATAATGCTATAGTCGGTATATATGTGAGGTTTAGAGGGAGTTTCCAACATTTCGGCCGGTATCTCACGAACAAATACTTCAATGTAGTCTTCCAATGCGTCAATTGAAGCGGGCTTGTCTGTATAGACATGAGCTTAACATTGTGACTTTTTCTGGATGCATTGGTAACTCTTGCAATGATTTGGGCTGATATTCATTCCAAAATCGAAAATTCTGCTTGTTTACGTACCCACTGAGCCAAAAATGAGCTTCGTCGCTCAAGGGAAGAAGCATGTGATGAAGTTTTTTAACAGAGCATGTGTTTTGATACTACAATGCAATATTTTGCAAGCATTATTCGTTTATGAGACGATTGGTGGTTGGAATTATAGACCAAACCGAAGATGTTTGACAGTGAAACAAAACTCAAAAAGTGTGTGAGCTGTTTAAACCAGTGTTGCCAAAAAGTCAATAGCTAAAAAATCACCCTTTAGATACCTGCCTTATAGACTAATATTCTGTTTATTGTCTTCAACAGTGAATTGTTTTGGACTCCTCCAAGTCCATGCCCAACTTGGTCTGAATGGGACCATATTTCGAGATAGTTGCTATGGGTTCATAATTGATTCACGCTTTTCACCGTATTATACCGAAAAGTGTTTAACACATATATCCGAGGTGGAGGGTATTCAAAATTCGGCCAGAAATTTCAGTCCCAACAACTTTCAGCACAATTTTTGCTTGAATTTTGGAGCTTTGTATAATTGCAGACTATTGAAAATATATAACGAGAAAAATGTCTCTCTTTTCTAACTTCACCTAGGGATTTTTATACCCTCCACCATGGTGTATACTAATTTCGTCATTCTTTTGTAACTACTCGAAATATTCGTCAGAGACCCCATAAAGTATATATTTTGATCGTCGTGACATTTTATGTCGATCTAGCCATGTCCGTTCGTCTGTCTGTTCGTCCGTCCGTCTGTATGTCGAAAGCACTATTACTTTCGAAGGAGTGTTTGCACAAATACTTCTTAGTAGTGTAGGTCGGTTGGGATTGTAAATGGGCCATATCGGTCCATGTTTTGATATAGCTGCCATATAAACCGATCCTGGGTCTTGACTTCTTGAGCCTCTACAGGGCGCAATTCTTATCCGATTGAATGGAATTTTGCACTACGTGTTTTTGTTATGATATCCAACAAAAGTGTCAAGTCCGGTTCAAATCGGTCTATAACCTGATATAGCTGCCATATAAACCGATCCTGTTCCTTGACTTCTTGAGCCACTAGAGGGCGCAATTTTTATCCGATTGGAATAAAATTGTGCACGACGTGTTTCGCTATGACTTCCAACAACTGTGCCAAGTATGGTTCAAATCGGTCCATAACCTGCTATAGTTGCCATATAAACCGATCTTGGGTCTTGACTTCTTGAGCCTCTAGAGGGCGCAATTCTGGTCCGATTTGACTGAAATTTTGCACGACGTGTTTTGTTATGATATCCAAGAAAAGTGTCAAGTCCGGTTCAAATCGGTCTATAACCTGATATAGTTGCCACATAAACCGATCTTGGGCCTTGACTTCTTGAGCCACTAGAGGGCGCAATTTTTATCCGATTGGAATGAAATTTTGCACGAAGTGTTTCGCTATGACTTCCAACAACTGTGCATAGTATGGTTCAAATCGGTCCATAACCAGATTTGGCTGCCATATAAACCGATTTTTAATCTTGACTTCTTGAGCCACTAGAGGGCGCAATTCTTATCTGATTTGCCTGAAATTTTGTACAACGGCTTCTCTCATGACCTTCAACATACGTGTATAAGATGGTCTGAATCGGTCTATAGCCTGATACAGCTCCCATATAAATCTGTCTCTCTATTTTAATTCTTGAGCCCAAGGTCGCAATTCTTATTCGAATTGGCTGACATTTTACACAGGTATCCAACATATAATTGAATTGTGGTCCGAACCGGACCATATGTTGATATCGCTCTAACAGCAGAGTAAATCTTTTCTTTTATCCTTTTTTTGCCTAAGAAGAGATGCCGGGAAAAGAACTCGACAAATGCAATTCATGGTGGAGAGTGTATATGATTCGGCCTGGCTGAACTTAGCACGCTTTTACTTGTTTCTTATACCTACTCTATTTTTGGGAATTTTTCTAACCATTTGGCGTTAATGGGTTTTTGGAAAAGAAGTTCTTATAAACATATGAAACCCAGACAAACTTTCTACATACGCAATGGATTTTGGTAGTTGAAGCTAAGTCTTCCAAACAGCCTTGCGTAATGGAGAATCTCGTCAAATTGCTCGTCTCTTTTTGTTTTCTTGTTTTTCCATTTTGTCCCACAATGTAATTGATTGGCATTCCATGATTGCAGTCATTCGAACCTTAACTGCGTTACAGCCAAAGGCAATCATCCTTACACCAATGTTGATCACTGAAAATCGAAGGTTGCTCAAAAGTGATTGTTTGTTGCCAGAACGAAAAAAAAACAAAACAAAATGCATTGCTCATGCGTGGCCGCATGGCCAATCATGACTAGCGCACTTAAACGCAAGAGTTCTTTAAAAATGCATTTGAGATGTCAAGCCAGACTTGGAGGAGCACATAACTTTTTGCCTTTCAGCCTCTGTTTGTGTGTGTGTCAAATGCACTGTGGCATTCATTCTAATGCGAATGTTGTTGCAACCATGGCATTGATGATGACGATGATGATGATAATACGGCGGCATGGCAGCCTCCATAGACTAACTAATCTCTAGGGTTTTGTTGGTTGTTGATGTTAAGGTTTATTGCAGCAACTACCTTGACAAAGTCAAGGTTTTTTCCACCAAAGCTAGAAGACACAATTCCAAGGCAATGTCCTGCTTGTGTTTGTGTAGTGCTGCTGTAGCAACAGCACAACAGCAGCAGCAGTTGCAGCTGTTGATGTTTTATATGTTTTCTGAGTGACTTTGGATTAGCACAACAACTTGTGGCAAGTTGGTCTATGAAGAGATGTGTAGCCATATGAGTATGTGTGTGTGTGTGTGATAAGTTACTATGGATTTTGCAGATTAGGCTATGCGCATACTAAAATGCGGAACCGCCACATGCCACGCGTATGCATAAAACATTGCCTGGATCGCATTGCCAAGATGCTGCAGAGAAAACCTTTTTTCCATCTTCTGCCGCTACCATTGTCAATGTCGTTTATCTCAGGGTTCGAGTTCATAAGAGAGCGCAAGAACATGGGCTTAGTATAATTGTGCGACACACGACCATCAGTCAAGTCAAAGTATGGTGGCACGCGCATCTTCAAGGCCTTCTCTTCTGAATGTTTCAACAGTGGAGGACATTTATGATCATTGAAGCGTAAGGTATGTCAATACCAATGACTTTACATAAATTCAAGGTCAAGAGGGGTTGTTTGTGGTATAGGCACACGAACGGATTTAGTCTTAGGATTTTATAGAGACTTAAAGCACTATACATTGGAAACTGACGATATAAACTAATTTCGAGGTATTCCAATGGGTAATTAAGAAATCTGTAACAAATTTTCTCATATAAGGTCATGTTTTTGGGGTAAATTTGGCTTATCAATAGTCAGCATTTTTACAAGACTCAAAAATTCAAACATTTGGAACATCAAAAGCAACAATAGTGCTGTCAAGTGTGGTCCAGGTCGGACTATTTTTGCCTTAGCTGCCTTAAAGACCGACCGCCCAAACTCCCAATAGAGGCTATTAAGGCCATAAACGAACGAATTCGATGAAATTTAACACAGTAGGTTCTGGTAGACCCCTACCCATCAAAAATTGGCACAGTGCGTTCTGGAAGAACCACCTATTTGTTAAATGTGGTTCAGATCGGACCATATTTGGTTATAGCTCCCATATAGACCGATCTCCCGATATAGTGTATTTAGCCTATAAAAGAAGAATTTTTCATACGATTTCGATAAAATTTGGCACAATGCGTTCCGGAAGACCCCTAGACCTATTTGTTGAATATGGTCCAGATCGGACCATATTTGGATATGGCTGCTACATAGACCGATCTCCCGATATAGTATATTAAGTCCATAAAAGGTCCTCTTTTTCATCCAATTTCGACGAAATTTGTCATAATGAGTTTTGATAAACCTCTTCACCTTTTTGTGGAATATCGTCCAGATCGGACCATTTTTGGATATAGCTGCCATATAAACCGAACTCCCCATATAGAGTATTGAGGCCATAAAAGGAACATTTTTCATCCAATTTTGATGAAATTTGAAACAATGAGTTTTGATAGACCTCTACACCTTTTAGAGGGGTACCGAAACTCACTGTTCAAATTTCATCAAAATCGGATGCAAAATGCTCCTCTTATGAGCTCAATACTCTATGTCAGAAGATCGATCTGTATGGCAGCTATATCCAAATATGGTCCGATCTGTACGATTTTCAACGAAAAGGTGAAGAGGTTTATCAAAACTCATTGTGCCAAATTTCGTCGAAATCGGATGAAAAATGCTCCTTTTATGGGCTAAATACCATATTTAAAAAAATAGGTTCCAGAACGCACTGTGCCAAATTTTGATGAAAAATTCTCTTTTTGAGCAAATAAAAGCTCAATACACTATATAGGGTGATCGGTCTATATGTAAGGCGGCTATATCCAAATATGATCCGATCTGGACCATATTTAACAAATAGGTGGTTCTTCCAGAACGCTCTGTGCCAAATTTTTATTGAGAATTCTCTTCTTGAGCATATAAAAGCTATGTAGGGAGATCGGTCTATATGGCAGCTATATCCAGATATGGTCCGATCTGAATCACATTTGACGGGATAGGGTAGGGGTCTACCAGAACTCACTGTGCCAAATTTCATAGAATTCGGTTAACAAATGGATCTTTTATGGCCTTAATATCCTATATCTGATATATCCAAATATAGTCCAATCTGGACCACACAGCACAGAAATGGGTAGGGGTCTACCAGAACTCACTGTACCGAATTTCATCGAAATCGGATGAAAAATGACCATATTATTGCCTCAAGACTTCAAGTCTAGAGATCGGTTTGTATAGCGGCTAAATATTGGGTTGCCCAAAAAGTAATTGCGGATTTTTTATATAGTCGGCGTTGACAAATTTTTTCACAGCTTGTGACTCTGTAATTGCATTCTTTCTTCTGTCAGTTATCAGCTGTTAGTTTTAGCTTGCTTTAGAAAAAAAATGTAAAAAAGTATATTTGATTAAAGTTCATTCTAAGTTTTATTAAAAATGCATTTACTTTCTTTTAAAAAATCCGCAATTACTTTTTGGGCAACCAAATATAACAAAATTCTGATTTTATGAAATCAGAAGGTCAGGTTTATATGCAAAGAATACGAAATCATCAAACATTTTTTGGTAAATATTTTTATACCCAAAATATCTGCAAATCTGTAAATACCTAGCTTATGGGTACAAATGGGTAAATTCCCGGATATTTACCCAATTTACCGGGTAAATACCTTTTGGGTATTTACCCATCGCCCAGCTATATTAACTGTCATATAAACCGATCATGGAGCAGTTTTTTTACGATTTGGCTGAGATTTTGCACCGGGTGTTTTATCCAAATCGGTTTATAATCTGATATAGCTTCCATATAAATCATACTCGGATCTTCTTGATTGACATTTTTGATGAACCATACTCGGCACAGTTGTAGATCGTCAAACCAAGAGATCATCAACAACTGTTCCAGGAATGATCCAAATCGGTTTATAATCTGATATAGCTTCCATATAAACCATATTCGGATCTTGACTTCTTGAGCCTCTAGAGGGCGCAATTCTTATCCAATTTGGCTGAAATTTTGTATGAAGTCTTTGGCTTTGACTTTAAACAACTATGCCAAGTGTGGTTGAAATCGGTTCATAATCTGATATAGGTCCCATATAAACTGATCTGGGATCTTGATTTTGTGTACCTCTAGAGGGCGCAATTGTTATCCGAATTGACTGAAATGTTACATGAAGTGTTTTGGTTTGACCTTCAATAACCGGGTAAAGTATGGTCTACATCGGTTCATAACCTGATATAGCTCCCATATAAACCGATCTCGGAACTTCACTTCTTGAGCCTCTAGAGGGCGCAATTGTTATTCGCTTTGATTGAAATCTTGCCTGAAGTGGTCTCGGAACTTCACTTCTTGAGCCTATAGAGGGCGCAATATTATCCGATTATATTTCTTGAGCCGCTAGAGGGAGAAATTTTTATCCGATTTGGCTGAAGTTCTGCACAACGACTTCTTCTATGACCTTTAGGTTAGATTAGGTTGAAAAGAGGGTTCGGATATTAATCCCTCCCATGCCACTATGGGCATACACCTAAGCCAGTAATCGGCTTGCTATGCGCTCTAAGTACAAAAAAGTTACCTCGAAAATGTAAATCTAAGCTAGAGATTCCGTGCTACTTACAAAATCCTTAATTGATTTCCGTGCAACGCCTTTAAGTTGGTTCGCATCTGGTATTGTGTCCCCGCTTAAGCCGGGCAATGACATTGGAAATGCTCCAATGTCTCATAATCTTCCTCACATGTCCTACACATGCTAACACTTGACGCACCAATTTTACAAATTAAGCTCGTAATTCTAGTAGTAGAGGCCATCATAGCGCAGAGGTTAGCATGTCCGCCTATGATGCTGAACGCCTGGTACGAATCCTGGCGAGAACATCAGAGATAATTTTCAGCGGTGGTTACCCCCTCCTAATGCTGGCGACATTTGCGAGGTTTTATGCCATGGTAAAACTTCTTCCCAAAGAGGTGCTGGCATGCCGTTTGGACTCGGCTATAAAAAGGAGACCGTTTGTCATTGAGCTCAAAAAATTTTTAATCGGATATGTGAGAAATTTTCCCCAGTTCCTTAGGGGAATGCTCATGGGAAAATTTCCGTTTGAGCTCGTTGTTCTACGTGTCCCGTTATGATATCGAAAGCTATACTGACCTCCTTTTTACTTCCTTTCAGTAATAGCGTCGTCTTTCCACGATCTGGATCTCTCCATAAGATTTTCGCCGTCCTTCCGAGGGTTTCGCTGTCCGACAGGGTTACCTGCGCATACGTCGCCCACGCCCTTATCTCAGACCCGAAAAGCTTTGGGTTAACTAAGTTTATTGACAGCATTGCTCTGGCCTTCACTGCCAAATCGTCTGTTTTTCCATTTCCAGCTTCTCCGCTATGACCCGGCACCAAACGATGCCGTGCCATCCTAAGAAAAGGCATTGATCTCCTTCTTACACTCATAGACTGTTCGTGATTTTAACGTCCTGGTTGTTATTGGCTGTCTGTAAAGATGTTCATACTCGACATTCTCGGGTTAACACCACACCACCTCTCGCATGCCCTGATCACCCGGATTTCCGCCTCCAGGACCTAATTATGGTTAGGTAGCCTAAAACAGATCTCAGTCCCTGGATTCTCAGTGTAGACCCCCAGGCTAACTCTGTCCTTTAGCTTTGATCCATCCGTATAACATGATTTTCCAGATGGTAATACTAGGGTTCGTCAATCCTTGACTGTGGCGCTGGCAGCAGTGCCTCCCAGTCGACCTCAAATGTCGTCTCAAGTATCCGATCGGAAACCTCTTTCATACCTTCCAGGTTTTCTATTGTCACCTCGATTATACTTCGATGGTATGAGCTCCTCCTATCCTCTATCCCTTCTCCAATCTCCTTAAGTCTCATAGCCGCAAAGGCTACCGTACACTTTTCCTGTCAGATATCTAGAATAATCTCCAGTGCCCTAGTGGGCATGGTTCTCATCGCTCCGCCTATGCCCACCAAGCTATTGAGGCGTAGGTAGGTATTGATCTTATCACGCCCCTGATCCAATGGACTACCCTCGGATTCAGGCCCCACTTCGAACCTAAGGCCCGTCTACATAGTGCCCTTCTCAGTATGCTCCTGAATGTAACACTTCAGTTTCCTGTCCAAGATCACAGATATCGAAATTGTTCTATTGAGGAAGCGTGGTGCGTCAAACTGGTCCAACTTCGTCTTCCTAGTGAAGAGGCACATTTCATTCTTCTCTGGGTTAACATAAGGACCCCTAGGTGCCATCTGCAGGACCCTTTCGTCCATTCTGCATAGCTGGTTCGGATCCTTACCGAAACTTACGTTGCGTTTTATCTCCATCGCAGCCCACCAAACTACTGGGGCGTAAGTAAGTATTGGTCTTATTACGATCCTGTAGAGCCAGTGGACTATCCTCGGTTTCAAGCCCCATTTCGAGCCTACGGCCCGTCTACATAGTGCCCAACATATGCGAGCCTTTCCGGTACGATCCTGCATATAACCCTTCCAATTCAGTTTCCTGTCCAATAACACTCCTAAGTGTCTGAACTTGTCAGATATTGAGATCGTTCTATTGAGGAAACGTGGCGCGTCAAACTATCCCTCTTTCATCTTCCTCGTGAACTGGCAGTTTTCAGTCTTGAGACCCCTGGGTCTAGCCCAATCGTATGTCACCTGCAGGATCCTTTCAGCGCTTCTGCATAGCTGGTTTGTATCCTTACCTCTTAGAAGTATTATAACATCGTTCTCAGTCAGCAACCGTATTAGGTCATTTATGGTGGTCACCCATAGGAGGAGCGACTACCCTGCTACAGGGTAGTCTCCACCGACCTTGCCTTGACATAGGCATGCTGTTTGCATTTGAGCAGTTTGCCAGATGTCCTACTCCTATCAGGGTGTCCACAATGTCTTCTTTGGTTTTGAGTAGAAAGGACTTAAGGCTTATAGATCTGTAGGCCTTTGGTGTCGCATAACTCTCTTTGCCGGGTTTGGGAATACATATAAACCTTGCCTCTTGCTAGGCTTCTAGAGTACATGCAAGTCCTTGGCACTCTGTGAAAACAGTGACCTGATGGGTCACCATATGGTCGGCCTGCTGCTGTAGTAGGGTGAAAAAAGGGTGCGGATATTAATCCAATCCATGCTACTATGGCCATACACCCATATCGCAAATTCGTCTGTAGTAACTCCGGAAATATTCCATCAGGTGTAGGTGACTTAAATGGTTTGAAGCTCCTCAAGGCTTCCTTTGCCATAAATTCTGTTGTGATAAGCCTTCAATCAACCTCATTATTATAAGATTCCGGTGTCTCAGTGAGTCCCGTCGTATCCTGTGGAAAATGATTTTTATATCAAAAACCTCAACATGTCCTCTGTTTTCTCTACCCTATGGGAGCATATCGTCTACTAACGTTTCAGTTTAGACGTGGGTTGTTGAGAAAAACTTTTTCATCTTGGCGGTTTTACTAACACTATCGACCTGTTCGTAGAAAAGCTTCCAGGAGAAAAGCTTCCGCGTTTTTTCGAATTGCTCTATTAAAGAGTCTGCGGACCTCTTTTATAACGTTGCGAATCTCCCTGTTCATCCAGGGTTTTCGTTGGAATGGTATCCTTTGTTGAAGTGGTAAGCTATGCTCGATAGATCGCACTTTTGCAGTCATTATCCTGTAAACATTGTCGTCAATGTCTTCTATGCTTGCTTCTATGGGTAGTCTTCCGAATTTTGTCCAGTTGGTTTTCAACTTATGCGGGAAGCTTATCGGACTCGGCGCTGGCCGCGCGATTCTTAACCCAATGTGGCGATGGTCAGAGAAAGAGTGGTTCATGGTGACCAATGTCTTTTATGCTTGCTTCTATGGGTAGTCTTCCGAATTTTGTCCAGTTGATTTTCAACTTTTATAAATTTTTATAACAAATAACGCAGGTCCTCGGCCGATTACCAATGTAAGCATAGGATAAATTTGTTTTGATATGGTTCAGTCTAGAAATTTTGTTTCGGGTTTGTTGAGTTTCCATTTCGTTTACTATAAGAATTTTTATTTACCGTCGTCTTCCGAATCGGGTCGGGTCCCTGTTCGTTAGGATCTGTTTAGTCTACCGTCCCAGCACTGGCTGATGTTCCAGTATTAGAATCTTTACACATCCTAGTCTTCCAAATCTTGAGTAGAAGGGCTTTTTGGGAGTAGGTGATAGTCTCATCGTTGGCTCCTTGTTCTTCAGGCTGCATTGAGTTTCCTATCACTGCCTGATGTTTCAATATTAGGATCTTTGCTCAACCTAGTCTTCCGAATTTTTGAGTAAATGGGCTTCTTGGGAGTAGGTTTCATGGTCATGTCTCTTTTCGTTAAGCTTTATTGAGTCTCCCGTCCCTGCACTCCATGAAGTTTCAATATTAAGATCTTTGCCTATCCTGGTCTTCCGAATCCTGAAAAAGTCGGTGATGGTCTCATCGTCTGCTCACTTTTCTTTAGACTGCATTGAGTTTTCTGTCACTGCGCTGCCTTAATCTTCCCGAATCTTAAGAAAGTCGGTAATGGTTCCATCGTCAGATACCTGTTTGTTAGGCTGTATTGAGTCTACCGTCCCTGCACTGCCTGATATTCCTATATTAGGATCCTTGTCTATCCTGGTCTTCCAAACTTTAGAAAATGGCGTTCTTGGGAGTGGGTGATTGTCCCATCGTTGTCTCCATCTACGTTAGGCTGCATTTGGTTTTCTGTCACTGCACTGCCTGATGTTTCAATATTAGAATCTTTCCCAAGCCTGTTCTTCCGAATCCTGAAAAGTCGGATCACTGTTCTTTAGATTGCATAGAGTTTCCTGTCAATGCACTGCAAGATGTTTCAACATTAGGATCTTTGCTCATCCTAGTCTTTCGTAAATGGGCTTCTTGGGAGTAGGTAATGGTTTCATCGTCATATCCCTTTTCGTTAAGCTTTATTGAGTCTCCCGTCCCTGCACTGCATGATGTTTTAATATTAGGATCTTTGCCAATCCTAGTCTTCCGACACCTGAAAAAGTCGGTGATGGTCTCATCTCTGGTCCCTGGGAGTAGGTTTCATGGTCATGTCTCTTTTCGTTTGGCTTTATTGAGGCTCCCATCCCTGCACTCCATGATGTTTTAATATTAGGATCTTTGCCTATCCTGATCTTCTGAATCCTGAAAAAGTCGGTGATGGTCTCATCGTCTGCTCACTTTTCTTTAGACTGCATTGAGTTTTCTGTCACTGCGCTGCCTTAATCTTCCCGAATCTTAAGAAAGTCGGTAATGGTTCCATCGTCAGATACCTGTTTGTTAGGCTGTATTGAGTCTACCGTCCCTGCACTGCCTGATATTCCTATATTAGGATCCTTGTCTATCCTGGTCTTCCAAACTTTAGAAAATGGCGTTCTTGGGAGTGGGTGATTGTCCCATCGTTGTCTCCATCTACGTTAGGCTGCATTTGGTTTTCTGTCACTGCACTGCCTGATGTTTCAATATTAGAATCTTTCCCAAGCCTGTTCTTCCGAATCCTGAAAAGTCGGATCACTGTTCTTTAGATTGCATAGAGTTTCTGTCAATGCACTGCAAGATGTTTCAACATTAGGATCTTTGCTCATCCTAGTCTTTCGTAAATGGGCTTCTTGGGAGTAGGTGATGGTTTCATCGTCATATCCCTTTTCGTTAGGCTTTATTGAGTCTCCCGTCCCTGCACTGCGTGATGTTTTAATATTAGGATCTTTGCCAATCCTAGTCTTCCAAAACCTGAAAAAGTCGGTGATGGTCTCATCGTGTGCTCCCTGTTCTTTAGTTTCCCGCCACTGCACTGCCTGATGTTGCAATATTAGGATCTTTGCCTATCCTGGTCTTTCAAATCCTGAAAAAGTCGGCGATGGCTCCATCGTCGGGTCCCTGTTCGTTAGACTTTATTAAGTCTCCCGTCCCTGTAGTGCATGAGGTTTTAATACAAGGATCAGTGCTCATCCTAGATTTCCGAATCTTGAGTAAATGGGCTTTTTGGGAGTAGGTGTTAGAAAAAGTCGGCGATGGTTCCATTGTCGGGTTGCTGTTCGTTCGGCTGTGTTGAGTCTCCCGTCTCTGCACTGACTCATATTTTAATATGAGGATCTTTGCCTATCCTAGTCTTATGAATCTCAAGGAAGTCGCTCCAATGGCATAGCAATTCTTATCCATCATCCTTTGTTTGCCTGTAAAGAGATAACGGGCAAATAATTGAACAAAACCGATCCGTGGTGGAGGGGTATATAAGATTCGGCCCGGCCGAATTTAGCACGATTTTCCTTGTTTTTTTTCGCTAATATCCGAGCTGGTGGGAATCCAGAAGCGTTTTTACTTATTACCCATTGGCTCTGCATTGCATATCGCACTTAATCTTCCACTGTGTTTCGGGCATGTTATCTTCGTTTTCAATGACCACTCATCATCAACTGTCCCATGAAGGTGACATTTACCTTTTTGGTCCAAAAGACTCTCAGCACCGTGTTGCTCTTCTGGAGAAGCTTGTAAATGTCACTTGTATTTATAATTGTCATCATTTTTAAATGTCATTAGACATAATTATTAGTTGCTAAGTGCACGGGGCGACAGGTAAGTCGTCGCAGTTCATGTCGCAAACTATCATCCAAGGTGACACTGTTGCAGTAGTCAGCAGTAGAGTTGGAATGTTTATTTGTTTGGTTTGGCTGTGAGAGTGCGCTGATGTCCTTAGAGATTTGCTTTTTATTGTTGGATATCATATCGGCATAGGTCCAAGGTAAGCATTTGTTTGATATGTTTTCTTGTTTTTTTTTTTTTGCCTTTTTGTTAATGTCAAAGTGACAGCGAAACATGTAAAAATTGTGTTCTGTTCTTTTCGAAAATTGAAATGACACACGTTGAACGGCATTCAGTTCTCATTTGGATGATTTCATCTGTGTTGTATGTGTTTAATAAAAGGATGCCTCTAACCATGCTACGTGCCTGTTAAGTAGGGTCTGATGGGTTGTTTTTTGGATTAGGCGGAATTGTTGGAACTATTTTTTGTTTTCTATCTTTTGTTTATCTTTTTTTTTTTGTATCAAATGAAGATCATATTTTGATTGTGAGGGATTAGTTATGACATTTATGACAGCTTATTTAAATGGGTCTAGGTGTGATATTAGATTTTTGGTGTTGATGAATGGGGGGAAGATTGATAAGTCAGTTTAACAAGTAAGAGCGATCTGGACCATATTGGGTATTAAGCAATGGAAGCAATAAAAAAGGCACGGATAGCGAGAGGTCTAATGCAATTCACAATTCCAAGTTTTCATCAAAATTTGTTTAGAATTAAAAGTTTTATGATTTCTAGAAAACTATTCATGAGATCGGTCCCTATGGGGTCAATATCAAGATTTGGTTCCATATAGGTCATATATGACCTTAAACCGCCTATAATGAAACAAGTAAATATATGCTTAGTTCCGCCGGACCGAATCTTGGAATCCCTCCACCATGGATTCTACAAAAAATGTCCACAAATGAAATCAGTTGAAGACGAATGTATATTTTACGTACCAAGTTTCTGAAAATCAGACACTAATTGAAGTTTCTAGGGATTAATCGGGAAATCGGTTGCTATGGGAGCTATATAACAGGTTATTGGCAAATTAGTACCGTACTTGGCACAGTTGTTGGAAGTCATAACAAAACACTGCGTTCAAAATTTCAGCAAAATCGGATTACAATTGCGGCTTCCGGGGGCTCAAGAAGTCAAATCATGAGATCGGTTTATATGGCAGCTATTTGAGGTTATTGACCGATTTAGACCATACTTAGCACAGTTGTTGGAAGTCATAACAAAACACACCGTGCAAAATTTCAACCAAATTGGTTAATGTGGTAATTGTATTATAGAGGCAGGACGGACGGAAGGACGGACGGAAGGACGGACGGAAGGACGGACGGAAGGACGGACGGAAGGACGGACGGACGGAAGGACGGACGGAAGGACGGATGGAAGGACGGACGGAAGGACGGACGGAAGGACGGACGGAAGGACGGACGGACGGAAGGACGGACGGAAGGACGGACGGAAGGACGGACGGAAGGACGGACGGAAGGACGGACGGAAGGACGGACGGAAGGACGGACGGAAGGACGGACGGAAGGACGGACGGAAGGACGGACGGAAGGACGGACGGAAGGACGGACGGAAGGACGGACGGAAGGACGGACGGAAGGACGGACGGAAGGACGGACGGAAGGACGGACGGAAGGACGGACGGAAGGACGGACGGAAGGACGGACGGAAGGACGGACGGAAGGACGGACGGAAGGACGGACGGAAGGACGGACGGAAGGACGGACGGAAGGACGGACGGAAGGACGGACGGAAGGACGGACGGAAGGACGGACGGAAGGACGGACGGAAGGGCGGACATCGTTTGATCGACTCAAAATGTCCAGTGGATCAAGAATACATAAACGCTATGGCGTCGTGAGGAACGAACTCTCTTTGTGATGGCCTTTGATCAAGTCTCCGTGACAAGTTTGGCTAAAAGAAATATTTATGGCGTACTACGCGGCCATGGCCGTCTTTTTCAAGATTGGTAAGACTAGGATAGGCAAATATTCTCATATTGAGCCATCAGGCAGAGCAGTGACGCCTTGCTCAATACCGCCTAACGGACAGCGGGCTGACGACGAGACAATCACAGATTCTCTCAATATTGGGAAGACGAGGATAAGCAAAGATCCTAATACTATAACATCAGGCTGTGTAATGGCGGGAGACCCAACACAGCCTAACGAACAGGGACCCGACGGCGGAACCATCAACGAATTTCTCGAGATTAGGAAGACTAGGATGGATAAAGATGCTAAAACTGAAACATTAGACAGTACAGTGAGAGAGAACTTAATGCCACCTAACGCACAGGGATCTGACTATGAGACCATAACCTACTCCCAATGAGCCCATTTACTCAAGATTTGGAAGACTAGCGTAGGTTAGTGCAAATGTTGCCCATGAACATTCCACTAAAGAATAGGGGCAAACTTCTCACATATTAATGAGTGCAGTCCGATTCAAGTTTAAGCTCAATAATAAGGGGCCTTCTTTTGTAACCGAGTCCTAACTGCGTGCCGCAGTTTCACACCTCTTTGGAGAGAAGTTTTACATGGCATAGTACCTCAAAAATGTTGCCAGCATTAGGTAGGGGAAAACCACCGCTGAAATTTTTTTCTGATGGTCTCGCCATAATTCGAACCCATTCGTTCAGCGTCATAGGCGTACATGCTAACCTTTGCGCTACGGTGACTTCCTAGTAGTAGAGAAGTAGTAGATATAGACTAGTATAGGCAAAGATCCTAATATTGAACATCAGGCAGTGCAAGGACGTTCGACTCAATACAGCCTAACGAACGGGGACCCAATGATGGAACCATTACCGATTTTCTCAAGATTCGGAAACCTAAGATATGCAAAGATCCTAATATTTAAACATCAGACAGTGCAGTGAGGTGAAATTCAATGCAGACTAAGAAACAGGAAGCAGAAGATGAGACCATCACCCACTCCCAAGAAGCCCATCTAATGAAAGACGAATGATCATCCAGATAAACCTCCACCGGAGCGAGATAGCTACTCACACTCTGATGGAGAAAATCAGCAAGGGCAAGATTCATATTGGCTCAATTCAGGAACCATGGACGACCCGGAACAAAGTTTCTGGACTGAATCATATCAACTACCAAGTATTCTATGCTAACAATTGTACTCGACCGAGGACCTGCGTTATTTGTCATAAAAATTTAAAATGTTCCCATAGTTGTCAACGTCGGATGCAACTGTGCTGAAAGGGTGAGACGGTGGATCATATCTCTATCTGCCTTTCGACTCTCCGACACCGCCACCCACGTCGGAGCTGCAACAGCTGGCGAGGAAAGTGAAACAGACAGGGAATGAGGTACGAATAGGGTGCGATGCTAACTCTTCCCATATTTCGTAGGGCAGCACCAACATTAATAAACGTATTGTAGATACCATGATAAAAAGTTGGACTGCTCAGATATAAACAGCAAGCCTATGTCAAGGGAAGGTCGGTGAAAAATTCCCTGCACGAGGTTGTTCATAAACGAGAAGAATTCTTCGATTCAAAGATGTATACATTGGGGGTTTGCATTGACATCCAGGTGGCATTTACCAATGTGTAGACCGACACATTAATTCAATCCCTAGACCAATAGCGCCTGGACCCCGTCCTTAGAGACTGGATAAACCATATGCTAAGGAACAGATGGATAAATTGTGGGTCCCTTGACATAAACATAAGGGAGAAAGTGGCACAGGGCACTCCACAGGGAGGCATTTTACCGCCACTCCTTTGGGTGACCACCATAAATGAGCACCTGTTACGGATGCTGACTGAGGAAGGATGTGAACCCGTCTGTAACGCAAACGATGATATAATGCTTCTTAGGGGTAGGGATCCGCACCAGCTATGGGGGAAGGTCGAAAGGGTCTTGCACATGGCATATGACTGGGCTAGACCCAGAGGTCTCAATGTTAACCCAAAGAAGACTGAAACATGCCTGTACACGAGAAAGACGAAGGTGGGCCAATTTAACGCACCACGTTTCTTCAATAAGACGATTTCGATATCTGACAAGGTCCAACACTTAGGTATAATCTTGGACAGGAAACTGAATTGGAAGTGTTACATTCAGGTACGTACTGAGAAGGCTCACAGATTTTGGGCACTATATAGACACGCCGTAGGCTCGAAAAGGGGCCTGAATCCTAGGATAGTCCACTGGCTCTGCAGGAGCGTGATTAGACCAATACTTACTTACGCCTCAGTAGTTTGGTAGACTGCTATGGAGAAAAAGTGCAACATAAGGACCATACAGCGGGTTCAGAGAACATGTTGTCTTGACATAGGCGGAGGGATGAGGACCACGCCCACTAGGGCTCTGGAGACTATTCTAGATATCCGACCCATTGACATACAAATTTAATATGAGGTTGCCACTGTGGCTATCAAACTAAAGGCAATGGGAGAATGGATTGAGGAAGGGAGCAGCTCATACCAACGCTTTTTAATCGAGTCGGCAATAGAAAACCTGGAAGGAAGGGATGAGTTTTCCGATCGGATACCTGTGATGACACTTAAGGTTAAGTGCAAAGCACCGCTGCTAGCGGCACAGTCTTGGATTGACGGAACCATAGTATTGCCATCTGGAAAATCAAGTTACACGGATGGACCAAAGCTAGTGAACAGAATGGTTCTGGGGGTCTACATTGAGAACCCAGGGACTGAGACCTGTTTTTGACTGCCTGACCATGATACGGTCCTATAGGGGGAGATCTGGCCGATCACGGAATGCGTGAGGTAGTGTAGTGTTAACGCGAGGACCTTGAGTGCGAACATCTTTAGGGACAGTAAAATGGCCATTAGGGCCATAACAACCAGGATATTAAAGTCACGAACAGTCTTGCAGTGTAAGAAGGAGATCAATGCCTTCTCTTAGGATAGCACGATCCTCATCGTTTAGTTGCCGGGCCATAGCGGAACACGATTTGGTAGTGGAGGCCAGAGGATTGCCGTCAATCAACTAGGTTAACCTGAAACCTTTCCAGTCGACGCAGTCCGGGTTAAGGGCGTGGGCAATGATGGCGCATGCAACCCTGTGGATTACCAAAATGGTCGGTAGGACGGCGAAAATACTATTCAGGGATCCAAAAATCCTATTTAGGGAAAAGACGAAGCTATTACTGAAAGGAAGTTAGAAGGAGGTCAGTATAGCTATGTGTTTCATAACGAGACACATAGGACTACGAGCTCGCTTATGTAAAATCGGTGCGGCAAGTGATAGCAAGTGTAGGGCATTTGGGGGAAAATGATGAGATGTTGGAACATTTCTTTTGCTATAGCCCGGCTTTCTCGGCTTAAAGACACCAGTACTTGGGTGGGGACACAATGCCAAACATGAACCGACTTAAGGGCGTAGCAGGGAAAATAATTAAGGATTTTGTTAATAGCACGGGTTACCTAACATAGATTTTTTTTTTCGAGGTTAGTTTTTATACCCACCACCATAGGATGGGGGTATACTATTCTTGGTCGTCAAGACATTTTAAGTAGATCTAGAAATATTCGTCTCTCGAATGCACTCTTACTCTCGGAGGAGTACAGCTAGGTGCTTATCTTATTAATGTAGGTCGGTTGGGATTGTAAATGGGCCAAATCGGTCCATGTTTTGATATATTGGGTTGCCCAAAAAGTAATTGCGGATTTTTTAAAAGAAAGTAAATGCATTTTTAATAAAACTTAGAATGAACTTTAATCAAATATACTTTTTTGCTAAAGAATGCAATTACAGAGTCACAAGCCGTTGAAAAAATTTGTCAACGCCGACTATATGAAAAATCCGCAATTACTTTTTGGGCATAGCTGCCATATAAACCCATCTGGGGTCTTGACTTCTTGAGCATCTAGAGGGCGCAATTCTTATCTGATTTAGCTGAAAAGTTTCACATGGTGTTTTGGTATCACTTCCAACAACTGTGCTTAGTATGGTTTAAATCGGTCCATAACCTGATATAGCTGCCATATTAACCGATCTGGGATCTTGACTTCTTGAACCAATAGACGCCGCAATTCTCATTCGAATTGGCTGAAATTTGGCATGAAGTGTTCTCTTATGACTTCCAACAACTGTGCTAAGTATGGTTTAAATCGGTTAATAACCTGATATAGCTGTCATATACACCGACGTTGGATGCCGAGGTCTTGAGCCAATAGAGGTCGCAGTTTTTATCCAATTAGGCTGAAATTTTGTATAAAGTTGTTTGTTGTGACTTCCAACAACTGTGCCAAGTATGGTTCAAATCGACCTATAACCTGATATAGCTACCATATAAACCGATCTTGGATTTAGGCTTCTTGAACCTATAGAGGGCGCAATTTTCATCCGATTTGGCTGAAATTTTGCATGAACTTGTTTGTTATAACTTCCAACAACTGTGCAAAGTATGGTTTAAATCGGTCCATAACCTGATATAGCTGCCATATATACCGATGTTGGATCTTGACTGTTTGAGCCAATAGAGGGCGCAATTTCCATCCCATTTGACAGAAATTGTGTAGAAAGATTTTTTTGGGACTTCCAACAACTATGCCAAGTATGGTTCAAATCGGTACATAACCTGATATAGCTGCTATATAAACCGATCTGGGATCTTGACTTCGGAAGCCTCTAGAGGCCGCATTTCTTATCCGATTTTGCTAAAATGTTGTACAAAGGCTTCTCCCATGGCCTTCAACATACAGACCAATATGGTGTTAATCGATTTATTGCCTGATATGGTTCCCATATGAACCGATCTGCCGATTATGCTTCTTGAGCCCCTACATGGCGCAATTCTTATCCGAATGGACTGAAATATTACCCAATGACATACCACTGTGGTCTTCAACATTCAATTCACTTATGGTTCGAATCGGACTATTACTTGATATATCTCCAATAGCATAAGAAGTCTTATCCTTTATTCACTGGTTGCCTAGAAAGAGATACTGCGCAAAAAAGTCGACAAATGCTTTCCATGGTGGAGGGTATATAAGATTCGGCCAGGCTGAACTTAGCACGCTCTTACTTGTTAGTTTTTAGAAAGCACAACAAGTCGATTACTGGCTTAGGTGTATGTCCATAGTGGCATGGGACGGATTAATACCCGCATCCTCTTCTCAATCTAACCTCACCTGTGAGGTCGCAGATCAATATTTCGAGGTGTGACGTTCGGAATGACTAGGTTAGTATACCCCCATCCTATGGTGGTGGGTATGAAAATTAAAAGTCGAATATCCACGTAGCAAGAGGAGATATTGTAGACCTCAAGCAGAGTTTTTTGTGGGGATTTATGAGCACTATCCAGCAAATAAAAGGAAATTTCCAAATTTTGCTTACGATCTCGTTTACACCCCCATATCATATATCTCTACCCGTTCTCACACGGCATATGCAATTTTTCCGTTTTTTCGATTTTCTCCCACTGTGCGTAGCTTGGTTTCCCAAGGTTTCCCCAAAGCCAGCCCCATATCAAGTAACTATACTCCTATTCTTTTATGTCTCTATCGTAATTGTCGGTCATACCATTGATTTCTTTTCTCAACTTATCAAAAATCTTTCGTTTTATGTCCATGTCTTTTATTGCTAATCCCCCATGATGCCAATTGTCATAGGTGCCATTGCGTAAATATCTCTTAATTTTTGATAGAAAACGAAGTGTCAATTTGTCTCTCCGTCTATTGACCATAAAACACAATTTCTTCGATTTTATAAAAAAATTCATAATTTTTCTGAGAAATATTCCTGTCATGTTTTAGCTTGTCCGAATGCCACAAACACAAAATTAAATTAAATCTTTATTTCTCCATAAAAACGCTTAAATGGATATAACGGTTGAAATTTTGAAATTGCTGCTCCCTACTCAGTGAGCACAAAACAAAAGAATAAAACCACAGTAGCCTTATTTGACAGCTTTGTGTCATAAGGCCTGTCAGTTATCAAAAAGGCTGCATTTTGGGGAAAAGAAGTAACCGCCAAAGAATGGGGGGAGGGGGGGGGGGGGGGAGATTGGAATCATAAAAATCCCAAGAGATTATGTCAAAATTTTATTATCAAAATGTAGGTGGTCTTTTATTAATTGCGCCACCGTAGAGTTCATGGCGTTGATTGATCTGTTTCGTGTTTTTCTACCCTCCACCATAGGATGGGGGTATACTAATTTCGTCATTATGTTTGTAACACCTCGCAATATGCGTCTGAGAACCCATAAAGTATATATATTCTTGATCATCGTGACATTTAAATTCGATCTAGCCGTGTCCGTACGTCTGTCCGTTCGTCTGTCCACCCGTCCGTCTGTCCGTCCGTCCGTCTGTCCTTCCGGCGTTTGTCGAAAGCATGCTAACTTTCAAAGGAGTAAAGCTAGCCACTTGAAATTTTGCACAAATACTTTTTATTAGTGTAGGTCAGTTGGGATTGTAAATGGGCCACTTCGGTCGATGTTTTGATATAGCTGCCATATAAACCGATCTGGGGTCTTGACTTCTTTAGCCTCTAGAGGGCGCAATACTCATCCGATTTTACTGAAATTTTGCACGTGGTGTATTGGTATCACTTCCAATAACTTCGCTAAGTATGGTTCTTATCGGTCCATCTTTTGATTTAGCTGCCATATAAACCGATCTTGGGTCTTGACTTCTTTAGCCTCTAGAGGGCGCAATTCTCATGCGATTTGACTGAAATTTTGAGCGTGGTGTTTTGGTATCACTTCCAACAACTTCGCTAAGTATGGTTCTAATCGGTCCATGTTGTGATTAAGCTGCCATATAAACCGATCTTGGGCCTTGACTTCTTGAGCCTCTAGAGGGCGCAAATATTATCCGATTTGACTGAAATTTTTCACGTAGTGTTTTGGTATCATTTCCAACAACTATGTTAAGTATCATTCAAATCGATTTATAATCTGGTATAGCTGCCATATAAACCAATCTTGCGTCTTGACTTCTTGAGCCTCTAGAGGGCGCAATTCTCATCCGATTTGGCTGAAATTTCGCATGAGATGGTTTGTTATGACTTCCAATAACTGTGCTAAGTATGGCGCAAATCGGTTCATAATCTGGTATAGTTGCCATACAAACCGGTCTTGGATCTTGACTTCTTGAGCCTCTAGAGGGCGCAATTCTCATCCGATTTGACTAAAATTTTGGGCGTGGTGTTTTGTTATCACTTCCAACAACTGCGCTAAATATGGTTCAAAACGGTTCATGTTTTGATTTAGCTGCCATATAAACCGATCTTGGGTCTTGACTTCTTAAGCCTATAGAGATCGCAATACTCGTTCGATTTGGAAGAAATTTTATACAACGACTTCTCTCATGACCTTCAATATACGTTTCCAATATGGTCTGAATTGATCTATAGCTGAATTGATCTACAGCTCCCATATAAGCCGATCTCCTGATTTTGCTTCTTGAGCCCCTACAAGGCTCAATTCTTATCCGAATGAACGGAAATATTGCACAATGACTTCTACAATGTTCAGCATTCATTTATGGTCCGAATCGGACTTTTAACTTGATATAGCTGCAATAGCATAACAGTTCTTATTCAATATTCTTTGTTTGCCTTAAAAGAGATACTGCGCATAGAACTCGACCAATGCGATCCATGGTGGAGGGTATATAAGATTCGGCCCGGCCGAACTTAGCACCCTCTTACTTGTTTTTTTTTTTCGTTTTTGTAGTTTGGTCTTCAGTCTCAACTCAACTGACATATAGAGTTGTTTATGACAGATGGTGGGGCTTGTAAATCATCAGCTTTGTTTGAAATGACTTTTTTAAGTCGTTGCTGTTGATTAATTTGTCGGTGAGCTTTTTTGTTTTGTACTTTTATTGCATTGCCATTTGGCATTGCTTCAAATAGGTTTTCCAAAGAATTAATTAAGAATTTGCCATGAGATATGGCCAAAACGTGTTCTCCAGCTGGTCTCCCGCTGTAAAAAAATTGAACAATAAAGCTAATCGCCTAATCGCGGCTATGAATCATTTTTTAGGAAATTTTGTATTCATATTGAGATATACTTTTTGCTTGCATAAATAAATTTATATAAAAGGCTATTCATTAGATTTTTTCATATAAATAATACCGACAATTAGTTGTCCAATGCAAAAATAAACTAATGAAACAATTTAAAAACAATTGATTTCAAATTTAGTTTTTGTTAAACATTTTCATCAATCATGCATGAAATTCCCTTCACCATGGATCGCATCTGTTGAGCTCTTTGCGCAGTATCTCTCTCTTCAGGCCAACAAGAACGGAGGAGGAGGAGCTATATCAAGTTATAGTCCTATTCGGGGCTCAAGAAGCAAATTCGGGAGATGGGTTTATATGGGAGCTGCATTAAGCTATAGATCGATTCAGACCATATTGCACAGGTATGTTGAAGGCAATGGGAGAAGCCGTTGTACAAAATGTGTGCCAAATCGGATGAGAATTGCGCCCTCTAGCGGCTTAATAAGTAAAGATCCCAGATCGGTTTATATGGCACCTATACCAGGTTGTGGGCCGATTTGGACCATACTTCGCACAAATGTTGGAAGTGATACCAAAACACCACGTGCAAAATTACAGCCAAATCGGATAAGAATTGCGCCTTCGAAAAGCTCAAGAAGTCAAAACCCAAGATAAGTTTATATGGCAACTATATCAAAACATGGACCTATTTGGCCCACTTACAATCCCAACCGACCTACACTAATAAGAATTATTTATGCAAAATTTTAAGCGGCTAGCTTTACTCCTTCATGAGTTAGCCTGCTTGCGACAGCCAGACGGACGGACATGGCTAGTTCGACTTAAAATGTCACGACGATCAAGAATATATTGGGTTGCCCAAAAAGTAATTGCGGATTTTTCATATAGTCGGCGTAGACAAATTTGTTCACAGCTTGTGACTCTGTAATTGCATTCTTTCTTCTGTCTGTTATCAGCTGTTACTTTTAGCTTGCTTTAGAAAAAAAGTGTAAAAAAAGTTTATTTGATTAAAGTTCATTCTAAGTTTTATTAAAAATGCATTTACTTTCTTTTAAAAAATCCGCAATTACTTTTTGGGCAACCCAATATGTACTTTATGGGGGTCTTAGACTCATTTTTCAAAGTGTTACAAACAGAATGACGAAATTAGTATACCCCCATCCTATGGTGGAAGGTATTAAAAGGGAACTCCTTCTAACTGCCAGTGTGGGACACACACAAATCAGATGTTCTATACTGGAAATCTTGAATGTGTCAGCAAATGCAAATTTGCCCATGAACATTCCATTAAGGAACAGGGGGCAAAGTTCTCACATATCAATGACTGCTATTCAATTCAAGTTTATGCTCAATGATGAGAGGCCTACTTTTTGTAGCCGAGCCAGAACAGCTTGCCGACTCCTCTTTGTGGAGAAGTTTTTACATGGCTGCCATACCATTTTTAATCCCACCACCATAGTATGGGGGTATACTAATCTAGTCATTCCGTTTGTCACACCTGCCTAAGACCCCATAAAGTATAGGGTTACCCAAAAAGTAATTGCGGAATTTTTAAAAGAAAGTAAATGCATTTTTAATAAAACTTAGAATGAACTTTAATCAAATATATTTTTTTTGCACTTTTTTTTTTAAAGCAAGCTAAAAATAACAGCTGATAACTGACAGAAGAAAGAATGCAATTACAGAGTCACAAGCTGTAAAAAAAATTTGTCAACGCCGTTTATATGAAAAATCCGCAATTACTTTTTGGGCAACCCAATAGATATATTCTTGGTCCTCATGACATTTCAAGTCGATCTAGTCATGTCCGCTCGTCAGTCTGTCGAAGGCGTAAAGCTAGCAGATTAAAATAATCCATATATACTTCTATAAACCAATCTTGGATCTTGACTCCTTGAGCCACAAGAGGGCATAATTCTTATCCGATTTGGCTGAAAATTTGCATGAAGCTTTTTGGTATTACTTCCAACAACTGTGTCACGTATGGTTGAAATCAGTTCATATCCTAATATAGCTTCATTTCATCTCATCTCCTGTTAAGACATCTTGAGGCTCTAGAGGGCGCAATTGTTATCCAATATGGTTGAAGTTTTGCTTATGTCGTTTTCCAACCACTGTGCTAAGTATGGTCTAAATCAGTCCATAACCCGATATAGCTGCCATATAAACCGATCTCCCGATAAGACTTCTTAGGTTCAAGAGGGCGCACTTCTAATTCGATTGGGCAACCATCAGGGACATAGCCAGGATTTTATTTTTTTTTTTTTTTGGGGGGGGGGGTCAATCCTTCATTTTTTTAAAATCGAATATCGCTAAAATTCTTGTTACTGTGAAATTGGTAAAGATACCTCAATTTGGTTTTTGAAAATTGTGATAGCTATTGGATTGAGGAACTGACATCTCGGCGGCGACATTTGGTCATAAAGACGGAGCTGAATTTTACACTGATTGCCAACACAGTGCAAATACTTTTTGGACGTTGTATTAATGGCTTCGAACGCTAGACAAAAGCAACGGCTCTAGCTGCTGCTCCGTGTGCCCAGGTTCGCATTAACGACGAAAAATATCCAAGAATAGAGCTGCCTTAGAAAAATTCTAGCTCGAGTGGATTGGCGTAAAGTAGACCACTGAAGCCAGTTAAAACAATTCCTTCATGTTTTGGGGGAAAATTGGCTTGTCAAAAGTCGGCAATTTCTTATATCCCAAAAATCTTAAACCCAAAACGAGGCGTTAATCTCCTTCGTACACTCCAAGACTGTTTGAGACCTTACCATCCTGGTTGTTATAGCCCTGATGGCCAGTTTACTGTCCAATAAGATGGTCACACTCGACGTCCTCTCATTAAAACCATACCACGTCACGCATTCTTTGATCGTCCGGATCTCTGCCTGCACTATCGTTTTATGGTGTGGCAATCGAAAACAGATCTCAGTCCCTGGGTTCTCAGTATAAACCCCCCCTCTGTCCTCTAGCTTTGATCCATCTGCAATATCTCCCAGATGACAATATCAGAGTTCCGTCAATCCAAGATTGTGCCTATAGTAGCAGTGTCTCGCACTCGACCTCTAGTGTCATCTCTGGTATACGATCGGAAACTTTTTTTAATCCATTCGGGGTTTCTATCGTTGCCTCGATTATATCACAATGGTATGACCAGCTCCTGATCTCTATACATTCTCTGATCGCCTATAGTCTCATAGCCCTGTGGTTGGCTCACATTTAATCTGTATGTCGCCCTGGTGGGCGTGGTCTCCATCCCTACGCCTACGCCATGTTGTATTATTCTTACTTTTTATCTATCGCACTCCACCAAACTACTGAGGCGTAAGTATTGAGCGTAATCACGCTCCTGTAGAGCCAGCGGACTCTCCTCGGATTCAGGCCCCATTTCCATCATCTGTGACCCTTCTCAGTACGCTCCTGAATGTGACACTTCCAATTAAGTTTCCTGTCCAAGGTCACTCCTATGTATTTGACGTTGTAACGTGAGGATTGGCATCATTAACAAAGAAGTATGGCCCAATGACGCCTCCGGCATGCAAACTGCATTAAACAGTAATTTTTGGTGGATGGAGTGTTGATTCGTGGTCCCCATCCCTCCGCCTATGCCATGTTGTATTATTCTTACTTTTTCTTCATCGCACTCCACCAAACTACTGAGTCGTAAGTATTGATCTAATCACGCTCCTGTAGAGCCAGCGGACTCTCCTCGGATTCAGGCCCCATTTCCATCATCTGTGACCCTTCTCAGTACGCTCCTGAATGTGACACTTTCAATTAGGTTTCCTGTCCAAGGTCACTCCTATGTATTTGACGTTGTAACGTGAGGATTGGCATCATTGACCATGAAGTATGGCCCAATGACGCCGCCGGCATGCAAACTGCATTAAACAGTAATTTTTGGTCGATGGAGTGTTAATTCGTGAAGCACATGTGTTTTCACCTGACCAATAACTGATGTTTTGATTATTGACGAACTCATTAAGCTAAAAAAATTTATGTTAACGCTCTTGCTTTAGAGCGTTAACATACCCAAACGCCGTAGGGGCAGGGGGCATGGAGGCAAACTTCTCACATATCAATGAGTGCTGTTCGATTCAAGTTTATGCTCAATGACAAGGTGCCTCTGTTTTATGTTCGAGTCCGAACGGCGTGCCGTAGTGCGACAGCCCTGCATGGCTGCCATACCTTTTTACACGGCTGCCATACCATTTTTATACCCTCCACCATAAGATGGGGGGTATACTAATTACGTCATTCTGTTTGTAACTACTCGAAATATTCGTCTAAGACCCCATAAAGTATATATATTCTTGATCGTCGCGACATTTTATGTCGATCTAGCCATGTCCGTCCGTCTGTCCGTCCGTCCGTCCGTCCGTCTGTCTGTCGAAAGCACGCTAACTTCCGAAGGAGTAAAGCTAGCCGCTTGAAATTTTGCACAAATACTTCTTATTAGTGTAGGTCGGTTGGTATTGTAAATGGGCCATATCGGTCCATGTTTTGATATGGCTGCCATATAAACCGATCTTGGGTCTTGACTTCTTGAGCCTCTAGAGTGCGCAATTCTTATCCGATTGGAATGAAATTTTGTTCGACGTGTTTTCTTATGATATCCAACAACTGTGCCAAGTATGGATCAAATCGGTTCATAACCTGATATAGCTGCCATATAAACCGATCTTGGGTCTTGACTTCTTGAGCCTCTAGCGTGCGCAATTCTTATCCGATCAGAATGAATTTTAGCACGACGTGTTTTGTTATGATATCCAACAACTGTGCCAAGTATAGTTCAAATCGGTCCATAACCTGATATAGCTGCCATATAAACCGATCCTGGGTCTTGACTTCTTGAGCCTCTAGAGTGCGCAATTCTTATCCGATTGAAATGAAATTTTGCACGACGTGTTTTGTTATTATATGCAACAACTGTGCCGAGTATGGTTCAAATCGGTTCATAACCTGATATAGCTGCCATATAAACCGATCTGGGATCTTGACTTCTTGAGCCTCTAGAGGGCACAATTCTTATCCGATTTGAATGAGTTTTTGCACGAAGTATTTCGTCATGATACCCAACTACTTTGCCAAGTATGGTTGAAATCGGTCCATAACCTGATATAGCTGTCATATAAACAGATCTGGGGATTAGACTTCTTGAGCTTCTAGAGGGCGCAATTCCTATCCCATTTGGCTGAAATTTTGCATGACGTATTTTATTTTTACTTTCAACAACTGTGTCAAATAAGGTTCAAATTGGTTCATAACCTAATATAGCTGCCATATAAACCGATCTGGGATCTTGACTTCTTGACCCCTAGAGGTCGCAATTCCTATCCGATATGCCTGAAATTTTGTACGACGGATTCTCTCATGACCATCAACAAACGTGTTTATTATGTTCTGAATCGGTCTATAGCCCGATACAGATCCTATATAAATCGTTCTCTCTATTTTACTTCGTGAGCCCAAATGGGCGCAATTCTTATACGAATTGGCTGAAATTTTACACAGGTCTCCAACATATAATTTAATTGTGGTCCGAAGCGGAACATATCATGATATCGTTTTAATAGCAGAGCAACTCTTTTCTTATATCCTTTTTAGCCTAAGAAGAGATGCCGGGAAAAGAACTCGACAAATGCGATCCATGGTGGAGGGTATATAAGATTCGGCCCAGTCGAACTTAGCACGCTTTTACTTGTTTCAAATGCCATAGTACCTCAAAAATGTCGCTGACATTAGGAGCGCATAGGTTAGGTTAGGAAAGAGTGGCAGTCCTTTTACAGATGATGCCACAGTAGCAACAGACCAAGGCCTCTGGCGGGAATCGAACCCACGACCCCCGCATTGGCAATCTGATCACACTACCAACTCAGCTACCGGGGCACATAACTACTGCTGAAAAATCTTTATAATGTTCTTGCCAGGATTCGAACCCAGGCGTTCAGTGTCATGGGCGGACATGCTAACCTCTGTGCTTCGGTGGCCTCAGGGGCGGAGGAGGAATGTTGATGAGCAATTGTCATTTAAACGCCTTAGGGGAAGACCAAACCCCAAATGAAAAGACCTATGGAGAAAAACCCGAATCTAGGTGTCAGAAATTGGAGAAGAAGCACAGAACATTGCGCCGCTTAGAAATCTTTTCTAAATTCGGCTAATGCTCAGACGGTCTGTGAGACCGTTAACAAGTGTGGATAGAAGGATATGATGTTCAAAAAAAAGACTATAAACTGGCCTGATTTGTTATCACACAACCGCAGTTTGGTTTGGAGCCTATTAAGGCCTATATTCAGAAGTGTGCCGCCATGGTTGCTTTTAAGACTGTGGGGACAAGGCATGGTGAAGGAGGATAAGCATACAGTTCTAGGATACTATGGTTGATTAGTTAAAGCATGTCTGATAATCTTGCACTGAGATCGATTAAAGATAGGCTCTTCCAGATATTCATTCCCAAAAGGAAAGTCTGGATGGTGGATGCTGTGTTTGATGACGTTGAGACCTTAGTCTTCACTGCTGATTTCAAGATGGAGACAGGCTGGGTTTGGGAAACATTTTTAAGGAATTTAGCATCGGCATGTTTAAAATGTCAAATTTACAGTATACGATAAGTGTGATGTTTTTCAGGCGGAGTTATGTCATTTTATTATGGCCACAAACAAAATTGTGTGCTCGTAACATAGGATCTATGTGGACAGTATGATGAAGCAAAGGGAGTTGAATTGGTATACAACGAGGCCAAAATGCATGGACGAATATCCATAGTATTCCCGAAATGTTGATTTCCATGATCATAACACACTTTCATACTTCAGTCGGAAAGTAGTTTCCTCATGACGATTATTTTTTTTTTTTTTTTTTGATTTTTATTGGGTTGCCCAAAAAGTAATTGCGGATTTTTTAAAAGAAAGTAAATCCATTTTTAATAAAACTTAGAATGAACTTTAATCAAATATACTTTTTTTACACTTTTTTTCTAAAGCAAGTTAAAAGCATCAGCTGATAACTGACAGAAGAAAGAATGCAATTACAGAGTCACAAGCTGTGAAAAAATTTGTCAACGTCGCCTATATGAAAAATCCGCAATTACTTTTTGGGCAACCCATAACAAATACTCCGACCATTTTAATCTCTTCTTTTTTTAAGGCAATTAAAATATCTCCTTACTTTTGAATTAGGCCCCTTATTGTTGTTTATTAAATTTATTTTTAATTGCTTCAAAATTGTTTGGCCTCAAGCGTCTCGGGCAAACGAGGTCATAAAACCGAACTTGTTTTAGTTACACTACCATATCAACAGTCAACCCACTTTTCAATTGAGTCCTTTAACCTCATGTTACAATTATATGCAGACGATGGCCCCATAAAAAGAGGGAAACTAAATCACTTTTTTTCCTTCCACTACTGTTGTGCTTTTGCAATTTACGATGCAACAGCCCACCAAAAACAATTGTCTGCTTCACGCAAACCCTTCAAATGTACTGATTGCGACTTTTAAAGCGCGTTTACTGTGCATATCGCTGAACATCATCTTGGCCGCAGCCGAACATCATTACAATCAAAAGACAGAAACTTCCAAAAACAAAACAAAAAAACATGAGAAAGGTGGAAAGTGATACACAAGAGTTTATAGAATCACAGAAAAGCACCCAAGTTTTTCCCTTTAAGACAAGAAGGCAAGAAAAGGGAATAAGCTAAAGGGTAGAGTTACCGTATTGGTATTTGTATGCCAACATCGTACTAATCTAGCCATTCCGTATGTAATCCTACAAATTGCAAATTTAGGAACATTCTACTAAAGAACAGGAGCAAACTTCTCACTTATCACCGAGTGCTGCCCGATTCAAGTTTAAGCTCAATGATAAGGGTCCTTCTTTTTATTGCCGAGTTTGAACGGCGCCCCGCAGAGCTATGCCTCTCTGGGGAGAAGTTTGTCATTGCAAAGTACCTCACAAAAGTCGCCAGCATTACGAGGGGACACATCCCCCATATAAACATGACACAGCCTCTAAACAAACCTACATTCCGATTTGGAATGAATTTGGCCCATAAAATGCGAATTTATAACCCGATTTCACTGATATTTAATTGAATAAGTTTTGTTAGACCTATCGATTTCCATATCGAGAAATGTCAGATCAGACCATATTTGGATGTAGCTATCATATGCATATACCATTCTCCCGGTTTAAGGTCTTTGAGCCATAAAAAGCGCATTTATTAACCGATTTCACTGAACGTCGACACATTGAGTTGAGTTAGGCCCCTCTACATCCATGCTGAGCATGGTCGAGATTGGACTATATTTGGATGAAGCCCCCATATAAGCCGACATTACGCTTTAAGTTCTTTGGTCCATAAAAAACGCATTTTTTACCGGTTTAGCTGAAATTCGGCATAGCGTGTTTTATTAGGTCACTCAATATCCGTACCTAGTATGGTCTAGATTGGACTATATTTGAATATAACTGTCATACATAACGATCTTCTGGTTTAAGGTGTTAGTTCCCAAAAACCCTTTATTTGTTGACTGATATCTTTGAAATATTGCAGAGTGAGCTGAGTTGTGTTTCTCGACATCCATACCGAGTATGGCCAAGAGTGTACTATATTTCGGTATAGCTTCCATACATACCGATCTCTCGATTCAAGATCTTGGGCCCATAAATGGTCCATGGCTTGGCTAACAGTATTACAATATAAATGCCTTTATCTGAATCCCATATGATCTTTATTGGTCTATGAATTCGCTCGGAGGGTCATTAGCGTTTTGGGTGTTAGATATACTAAATTCTTAAAAGTTTTTATTTCAGATCGATATTGTCTTGATGTCTGATTTAGGGGTGTTTTCGGGGTTGAGGTTGACCCCTAAACTCTTGGCCCTGAAAAAAATATCAGTATCGTGCTCTTCTCTCAAGTACGATTTATTTACAGTCCATATTGTCATAGCTTCAAGGGGAGTTTATGGGATGAGACGTCCTCAAACACTCCCCAATACCTTTCATTTGAGCCCCACATTGATGTGATCGATAATTATTCCCGATTTAGGTGTGTTTTGGGGAGTGGAGTGGTCCCCCAAACACTTAGCCCTGAAAAAAATATCAGCATCATGCACTACTCTCAAATATAGTTTATTTGGGTCCCATATTGCCATTGACCTCAAAATTCATTATCAAACTCGTTTTCTAATCTCAAATACCTTATATTTAAACCTCTTTTTGCAAAAGTCAGCAAATATGTCCGGTTTGAGGTATGGGCCCCAAAACTTATCAATATCGAGATCCACTCCCTTTAAGACCCAAATTGCCATGATGAGCAAGTAGATCCTATTTAGAGGTTGTTATGGGGGTGGGACATCCCATAGGCAGTTGGTCCCGAATGTTGATGTCAGATATCAGGGAGGGAGAGGCCGTTCAGTGACTTGGCCCTGAAAATGTGTTCAGATTCGTGTTCTGCTCTAAAATACCTTCTATTACAGCCCCATATTGGAATTGTCAGCAAATAAGTGCTATATGGGTGGTGTTATGGGGCTGGGGTGGCGCCATAAACAGTTTTTCCCGAATATTGATAGCAAATTCGTGCTTTACTCCCAAAGACCTTTCATTTGAGCTTCATATTGCTATGGTCGAAAATTTATCCTCTTTGGGGGTGTTTTTGGCCTCACATTTGGACATCAGATTCGTATTCTGCACTCAAATACCTTTTCTTTAAGCCCCATATTGCCATGGTCAGTAAATAAGTCCTATTTGGGGTTTGTTTTGGGGAAGGGGTGGACCCCCAGAAACTTGGTCCAACATTTGGATATCAAATCCGTATTCAACTCGCAAATACTTTTCATATGAGTCTCATATTGCCATGGTCGGTTAATATGTTCGATTTAGGGTGTTTTGGGTGTTGGGATGGTCACCCTAACACTTGGTCCGAAAATTGGATTACGTTTACTCTTCCTAAATACCTCGGCGGCTCCCCTAGGAACCCCATCCGAAATTTGGCTAACACATTTTATTTGTAGGTTACTACAAGAGAGCACACAAAATTTCGCTAAAATCGCACCTTCCATCACCGAGATGTGGCGTTTCTAAAAATTAGGGTATATAAAATTGATTTTTATACCCTCCACCATAGGATGGGGGTATACTAATTCCGTTATTCTGTTTGTATTACCTCGAAATATCCGTCTGAGACCCCATAAGGTATATATATTCTTGATCGACTTAAAATGGCAGGACATTTTAAGTCGATCTAGTAATGTCCGTCCGTCTGTCCCTCCATCCGTCCGTCTGTCTGTCGAAAACACGCTAAAGCTAGCCGCTTGAAATTTTGCACAAATACTTTTATTAGTGTAGGTCGGTTGGGATTGTGAATGGGCCAAATCGGTCCATGTTTTGATAAAGCTGCCATATAAACCGATCTTGGGTCTTGACTTCTTGAGCCTATAGAGGGCGCAATTCTCGCCAGATTTGATTGAAATTTAGCATGACATGTTTTGGCAACATTTTCACCAACTGCGCTAAGTATGGTTTAAATCGGTCCAAAATTTTGATATAGCTGTCATATAAACCGATCTTGGGTCTTGACTTCTTAAGCCTCTAGAGGGCGCAATTCTCGTCCGTTTTGACTGAAATTTTGCACGTAGTGTTTTGGTATCACATCCAATAACTGTGTTAAGTATAATTCAAATCGGTTCATAATCTGGTATAGCTGTCATATAAACCGATCTTGGATCTTGACTTCTTGAGCCAATACAGCGCGCAATTCTCATCCGATTTGGCTGAAATTTCGCATGAGATGTTCTGTTATGACTTCTAACAACTGTGCTAAGTATGGCTCAAATCGGTACATAAACTGATATAGCTGCCATATAAACCGATCTTGGATCTTGACTTCTTGAGCCTCTAGAGGTCGCAATTCTCATCCTATTAGGAAGAAATTTTGTACAATACCTTTTCTCATGATCTTCTACATACGTGCCTAATATGGTCTGAATCGATCAATAGCTTGATGTAGCTCCCATATAAACCTATCTCCCGATTTTGCTTCTTAGCCCCTACAAGTCGCAATTCTTATCAGAATGAACTTAAATATTACACAATGACTTCTACAATGTTCAGCATTCATTTATGGTCTGAATCGGACTATAACTTGATATAGCTCCAATAGCTTAACCGTTCTTATTCAATATTCTTTGTTTGCCTAAAAAGAGATACCGCCCATAGAACTCGACAAATACGATCCATGGTGGAGGGTATATATGATTCGGCCCGGCTGAACTTAGCACGCTCTTACTTGTTATATATAAGACTAGGTGGTCCGCTCCGCTGCGCCTTCTTACACTCTCTTGTTTACTGAGTCCTATTCTGGTGCTCTACTGCCAAATACCTTTCATTTAAGCCTATGGTCGACACATGTGAATGGTATGGGGGGAGTTTTAGGAGCTAGTCGGATCTCATATATCAGATTCATTATCTAGTCTCAAATATCTATCATTCGAGCCCCATTTTCTTATTATAGGTATATATTTCCATTTGGCATACTTTGGAGGTGGGGAGGCCCCCTGAATATCCAACCCATACACCCTTGGTCATGAATATCAGATTCGTGCTCTACTTCCATATTGCCGTAGTCGGCAAATATGTCCGTTTTGGGGGTGTTTAGGAAGGGGGGAGGCCCAACAGAGTCTTGACCCTGATAAAATATCAGATGCATGCTCTATTCTGAAATATCTTTCATTTAAGGTCCCATATTGCCATAATCGGTAAATTAGGCTTATTTGGGTGTGTTTTAGGAGTGGAGACATAGTATCAAAAGTGAGCATAAATTTCATACTCTTCTGCCAAATAGCTTTTATTTGAGCCCCGTATTGCCATGATCGGTAAATATGTCCGATTTGGGGGGTTTTTAAGGGCAGTACCCCCAACACTTATTACCGAAATTGGATGCCTGATAGGTATTCTACTCTCAAATATCGTTTATTTGAATCCCACATATCTTATGATTGGTCTATATATATTTCGCAGGTTTTGGGGTGGGGTTGGGCATTCGTATTCTATTACCGAAAACCTTTCAGTTAAGTCCCATATTGGCTCGATTTGTCCACTTTGATTTTTGGCGGTACTTTTTTGGGGTAGTTTTGGGCGTGGGACGGCTCCCAAGACTCTTGGATTAACTTTTTAATATCATATTCATACTCTTACTCCCGTTTCCTTTAATTGGAGTCCTATAGTGTCCCGATCGGTGGTACACTTCTTGTTTTGGGTGGTACCATTGGGTCGACACCCTAGGAATTTGGATCCAATTTTTGACACCATATTTGAATTCTACTACCGAAAACATTTCATTTGAGTTCCATACTGTCCCGATCGGTTCACTTTGCTTTTTGGCGGTACTTTGAGGAAGGTTTTGGGCTTGAGACGGCTTCCTAGGTATTTGGACGCAACTTTTAATACCATATTCGTATTTAAGGCCCCAGACACCAAGGTAAACATTTTTATGTCCGATTTTTACTCTACTTTTGAATACCTGTCTTTTAAAACCCATATTGCCCAAAGCGGTAAAGTCCTCCTATTGGCCAGTGTTTTTGGGGGTGGTGGGCCTCCCGATACTTAGGATGGCAAATTTCGTACTCTACGCATAAATACCTTTCATTTGATACCCATATTGTCCCAATCGGAAAACATGTCTGTTCGGGTGGGTTTTGGGATGGGGCGTCCCCCCAGGTTATTTGACCCCAATAATTTATACCAATTTCGTGTTTTTGGGCTACCTTAAGGTAGCATGCAAAATTTCGCTTAAATCGTTGCATCCATCTCCGAAATTTGGCGTTTTTAAAAATGAGGGTAAGGGGGAGGGTCCGCTCTCACCTTCGCATATCTTAAAATGTAGTATCCTTTTTTCATCTGTTTTGCTGTTTTCGAGTCCATACGGAATAGACAAACAAACAAACAAACAAACAAAATTCCCACCGTTTGGAATCCAATGTTATGCCTGACTAAAAAAAAAAAATCAGCGACACATAGTGGGATATAATTGTAAAAAAAAC
>NW_026739380.1:0-1000 GCF_963082655.1 Stomoxys calcitrans
AATTTTTGTACAAGGCCTTCTCTCATGACCTTTAACATACGTGTCTAGTATGGTCTGAATCGATCAAAAGCTTGATACAGTTCCCATATAAACCTCTCCCGATTTTGCTTCTTGAGCCCTTACAAGGCGCAATTCTTATCCGAATGAACTGAAATATTACACAATGACTTCTACAATGTCAATCAGCATTCAATTATGGTCCGAATCGGACTATTACTTTATATAGCTCCAATAGGATAACAGTTCTTATTCAATATTCTATGTTTGTCTAAAAAGACAAATGAAAGGCATTTGAGAGTGGATTACGAATTTGACATAAAAATTTGAGTTCAAGTTTAGGTGACGCTTTTCTTTCTAAAAATAAGTTAAATAGGTTGATTGACCCATTATGACAAAAATGGTATTTGAATGAAAGGTATTTGAGAGTAGAAAATGAATTGTATATCCAAATGTGGAGCCAAGTGCTTTGGGGGTACGCCCTAAAGCGCCCCCTACACTGAACTTCATTTCCGATTATGGCAATATGGAGCTCAAATCAACGGTATTTTCAGCACAAAGTGCCCTGTGGCTGCCCCACCCCTCAAAACACCTTCCAAACATTTCATATTTACTGACCATGACAATATAGGGCTCGCATTAAATGGATTTGGAAGTGCAGCACGAATTTGATATTCATATTTGAGTCGAAATGTCTGAGTGCCACCCCTCCCCTAAAAAGCACTTCTCAATACCCTAATTTTATAAACCACCAGATCTTGGAGATTGGTAATGCGATTCGTTCGAATTTTTTTTTGCACTCTCACAGTCAAAACAGAACGTGGTTTCTATTGGTGGGGTCGGGTGTCTCGAGGGCCATCCAAAACCCGCCAAATGGGTATATAGAACAATCACAATATGGAGCTCAAACTAAAGGTGCTTGAGAGAAAAACACGAATTTGAAATACAATTGAAGAGCCATGTGTTTTGTGAACTGCCCCACCCGAAAACTCCTCCCTATTGT
>NW_026739381.1:0-1000 GCF_963082655.1 Stomoxys calcitrans
ATAAGACCACATAAAGTATATATATTCTCGATCGTCATGACATTTTAAGTAAATCTAGCCATGTCCGCCGTCTGTCCGTACGTCCGCCCGTCTGTCGAAAGCACGCTAACTTCCGAAGGAGTAAAGCCAGGCGCTTGAAATTCGGGGTTGGGATTGTAAATGGGCCATATCGGTCCATGTTTTGACATAGCTGCCATATAAATCGATCTAGGATCTTGATTTCTTACGCCACTAAAGAGCGCAATCCGATTGGGATGATATTTGGCCTAAGATGTTAGTTATAACTATTAAAATCTGTTCTAAGTATGGTTGAAATCGGTATATAGCCTAATACAGCTGCGATGTAAAACCAACTGCGATGTAAACCAATGTGCGCCTCTAGAGGCGCAATTCTTATCCAATTTGGCTAAAATTTTGCACAACAACTTCAACCCATAACCTTCAACATCTGTGTCGAATATGATCTGAATCGATCTATAGCCTGATACAGCTCCCATATAAGCCTATCTCCGATTATGCTTCTTCAGCCCCTACAAGGCGAAATTCTTATCCGAATGGACTGAAATATTACCCAATAACAATGATGACTATGGTCTTCAACAATTAATTTATTAATTGATGTAGCTCCAATAGCATAAAAATTCTTATCCATTGTTCTTTGTTTGGCTAAAAAGGGATGCCGCGCAAAGAACTCGACAGATAATTAATATCGATGTAGGTCATTGGGAATTGCAAATGGGCTATATCGGTTTAGATTTGGATGTAGCTCCCATATAAACCGATCTCCCGATTTGACTTTTTTGAGCCCTGAAAGCCGCAATTTTTATCCGATTACAAACCGCAATTTTTTTTAGCAGAATCCATGGTGGTGGGTTGCCCAGATTCGGCCCGGCCGAATTAGCACGCGTATACTGTAAATTTGAAAAATTCCATTATAAGCAGTTTTAGGTTGATAATTCAAACTCTTTCAGAGTATATTTGGATTATTTCGATGTTAGGA
>NW_026739382.1:0-30171 GCF_963082655.1 Stomoxys calcitrans
TTTTGTCTTCCAAAATGGCAATAAATTCAACATGGTCGAGATATTAAGCCCAACCTGGGATATTGAAAACTAATAAATTTAAGATTTTCACAGCATGCGTCAGATCAATAATGTTTTATGCATCACGAAAATGGGGTTTTCAGAAACTGCTAAGATTTTTCATTAAAAAATTTACCTTCCAAATAATACGCCAAACTATATCATACACTTAGAAACTGGTCTACCCACTTTATATATGTCTACGCTAAAGAATCATTTTTGTTATGTCAGCAGAGTTCTGCGTTAAGGATCACACAGATTGCCACGGATACTTGCAGAAAAAGTTTTGCAGTTGAAAATATATTGCGAAAAATACTGGTCAAATATATGCGAAAAGATACAATACTTTCCTCCCAATCATAACTTCCCTCTATGTTTTTATTGGAAGGAGATTATTGACACTTTGAATACTCAGGAACGTAATGATTTTTGCATCAGTGCAAATAACTCGTGATTCCATGATCTTTATTCCTGTTTACAATACAGTCAAATCCCTTCTTGTACAACGTATCTATCTCCACATGCAACAGACATGATTATAAAAGCTAGAGTAGAAGTAATAACTCATATGTATTTTGTTCAATTTACAATTTAAACCAGCACGAAAACACATTACATTTTGTTGGAGCTTTCCCTATTTTAGCAGAATAAAGAAAAATTTTTTTTTGGCGAAAGTATTCTTGAAGAGAGTGAAGTGTGAATATTGATATACTAAATGGCGCGAATTTTCTTTTATTATACAAATTAATTATTGCAAGTTGTATATATAAAAAAAAAATTCTAATATATCACAATATCAAATCACATATGAGTTATTTTTATACCCTCCACCATAGGATGGGGGTATACTAATTTCGTCATTCTGTTTGTAACTCCTCGAAATAGGCGTCTGAGACCCCATAAAGTATATATATTCGTGATCGTCATGTCATTTTAAGTCGATCTAGCCATGTCCGTCCGTCTGTCCGTCCGTCTGTCCGTCCGTCCTTCCGTCTGTCTGTCGAAAGCACGCTAACTTTCGAAATAGTAAAACTAGCCGTTGGTATTGTAAATGGGCCAAATCAGTCCATGTTTTGATACAGCTGCCATATAAACCGATATTGGGGTTCGACTTCTTGAGCTTCTAGAGGGCGCAATTCTCGTCTAATTTGATTGATATTTTGCACGTGGTGTTTTTGGTATCACTTCCAACAACAGCGCTTAGTATGGTTTAAATCGGTCCATGTTCATAATCTGGTATAGCTTTCATATAAACCGATCTTGGATCTCGATTTCTTGAGCCAATAGAGCGCTTAATTCTCATCCGATTTGGCTGTATTTTGGGTGAGGTGTTTTGTTATGACTTCCAATAATTGTGCTAAATATGATGTAAATCGGTATAGAACCTGATATAGCTGCCATATAAATCGGTCTGGGATCTTGACTTCTTGAGCGTCTAGAGGGCGCAATTCTCATCCGATTCGTCTGAAATTTTGTACAACGGCATCTCTCATGACCTTCAACATATGTGTATATTATGGTCTGAATCAATCATTAGCTCGATAAACCTCCCATAAAAACATATCTCCCGATTTTGCTTCTTGAGCCCCTACAAGGCGCAATTCTTATCCGAAAGAACTGAAATATTACATAATGACTTCTACAATGTTCTGCATTTATTTATGGTCCGAATCGGACTATAACATCATATAGCTCCAATAGCACAACAGTTCTTATTCGATATGCTTTGTTTGCCTGAAAAGAGATACCGCGCATAGAACTCGACAAATGCGATCCATGGTGGAGGGTATGTAAGATTCGGCTCGGCCGAACTTAGCGCGCTCTTACTTATTATTATATAACTTAATGAGAAAAATTGGCAAACAGCAAATCGCTAAGCCAAATATAGATGTAAAATACAAATCATTTATACATAATTTATAGAGGAAGTAACATAAGCAATTTGGAAACTCATCTATTAATTAAATAAAAACAAGTAAAAGCGTGCTAAGTTCGGCCGGGCCGAATCTTATATACCCTCCACCATGGAGCGCAGTTGTCGAGTTCTTTTCCCGACATCTCTTCTTAGGCAAAAAGTGATATAAGAAAAGATTTGCTGCTATTAGAGCGATTTAAAGATATGATCCGGTTTAGACCACAATTAAATTATATGTTGGAGACCTGTTTAGAATGTCAGCCAATTCGAGTAAGAATTGCGCCCTTTGGGGGCTCAAGAAGTAAAATAGAGAGATCGATTTATATGGGAGCTGTATCGGGCTATAAACAGATTTAGACCATAATAAACATGTATGTTGATGGTCAAGAGAGGATCCATCGTACAAAATTTCAGGCAAATCGGATAATAATTGCGACTTCTAGAGGCTCAAGAAGTCAAGATCCCAGATCGGTTTATATGGCAGCTAAATCAGGTTATGAACCGATTTAAACCTTATTTGACACAGTGGTTGAAAGAAAAAATAAAAAATAAAAAACGTCATGCAAAATTTCAGCCAAATCAGGTAGGAATTGCGCCCTCTAGAAGCTCAAGAAGTCAAGCCGATTTGAACCATTTTTGGCACACTTGTTGGATATCATAAAAAAACACTATGTGCAAAATTTCATGCCAATCGGATAAGAATTGCGCACTTTAGAGGCTTAAGAATTCAAGACCCAAGATCGATTTATATGGCAGCTATATCAGATTATGGACCGATTTGAACCATACTTAGCACAGTTGTTGGACATCATAACAAAACAAGTCGTGCCAAAATTCATTAAAATCGGATAAGAATTGCGCACTCTAGAGGTTCAAGAAGTCAAGACCCAAGATCGGTTTATATGGCAGCTATATCAAAACATGGACCGATATGGCCCATTTACAATACCAACCGACCTACACTAATAAGAAGTATTTGTGCAAAATTTCAAGCGGCTAGCTTTACTCCTTCGGAAGTTAGCGTGCTTTCGACAGACAGACGGACGGATGGACGGACATGGCTAGATCGACATAAAATTTCACGACGATCAAGAATATATATACTTTATGGAGTCTCAGACGAATATTTCGAGTAGTTACAAACAGAATGACGAAATTAGTATACCCCCCATCTTATGGTGGAGGGTATAATAAAACAAGTAAAAGCGTGCTAAGTTCGGCCGGGCCGAATCTTATTTACCCTCCACCATGGATCGCATTTGTCGAGTTCTTTTCCTGGCATCTCTTCTTAGGCAAAAAAGGATATAAGAAAAGAGTTGCTCTGCTATTAAAACGATATCAAGATATGGTCCGGTTCGTACCACAATTAAATTATATGTTGGAGACCTGTGTAAAATGTCAGCCAATTCGTATAAGAATTGCGCCCATTGTGGCTCACGAAGTAAAATAGAGAGAACGATTTATATGGGATCTGTATCGGGCTATAGACCGATTCAGACCATAATAAACACGTTTGTTAATGGTTATGCGAGGATCTGTCGTACAAAATTTTAGGCATATCGGATAATAATTGCGACCTCTAGGGGTCAAGAAGTCAAGATCCCAGATCGGTTTATATGGCAGCTATATCAGGTTATGAACCGATTTGAACCTTATTTGACACAGTTGTTGAAAGTAAAAATAAAATACGTCATGCAAAATTTCAGCCAAATCGGATAGGAATTGCGCCCTCTAAAAGCTCAAGAAGTCAAATCCCCAGATCTGTTTATATGACAGCTATATCAGGTTATGGACCGATTTCAACCATACTTGGCACAGTTGTTGGATATCATAACGAAATATTTCGTGCAAAATTTCATTTCAATCGGATAAGAATTGCGCACTCTAGAGGCTCAAGAAGTCAAGACCCAAGATCGGTTTGTATGGCAGCTATATCAGGTTATGGACCGATTTAAACCATACTTAGCACAGTTGTTGGGTATCATAACAAAACACGTCGTGCAAAATTTCATTTCAATCGGATAAGAATTGCGCACTCTAGAGGCTCAAGAAATCAAGACCCAAGATCGGTTTATATGGCAGCTATATCAGGTTATGAACCGATTTGAACCATACTTGGCACATTTGTTGGATATCATAACAAAACACGTCGTGCAAAATTTCATTTTAATCGGATAAGAATTGCGCACGCTAGAGGCTCAAGATGTCTAGACCCAAGATCGGTTTATATGGCAGCTATATCAGGTTATGAACCGGTTTGAACCATACTTGGCACGGTTGTTCAATATCATAACAAAACACGTCCTGCCAAAATTCATTCAAATCGGATAAGAATTGCGCCCTCTAGAGGCTCAAGAAGTCAAGACCCAAGATCGGTTTATATGGCAGCTATATCAAAACATGGGCCGATAAGGCCCATTTACAATACCAACCGACCTACACTAATAAGAAGTATTTGTGCAAAATTTCAAGCGGCTAGCTTTACTCCTTCGGAAGTTAGCGTGCTTTCGACAGACAGACGGACGGACGGACGGACGGACAGACGGACGGACATGGCTAGATCGACATAAAATGTCACGACGGTCAAGAATATATATACTTTATGGGGTCTCAGACGAATATTTCGAGAAGTTACAAACAGAATGACGAAATTAGTATACCCCCCATCTTATGGTGGAGGGTATAACAAGTAAAAGCGTGCTAAGTTCGGCCGGGCCGAATCTTATATACCCTCCACCATGGATCGCATTTGTCGAGTTCTTTTCCCGGCATCTCTTCTTAGGCAAAAAAAAGGATATAAGAAAAGATTTGCTCTACTATTAGAGCGATATCAAGATATGGTCCGGTTTGGACCACAATTAAATTAGATGTTGGAGACCTGTGTAAAATGTCAGCCAATTCGAATAAGAATTGCGTTCTTTGTGGGCTCAAGAAGTAAAATAGAGAGATCGATTTATATGGGAGCTGTATCGGGCTATAGACCGATTAAGACCATAATAATCGCGTATATTAATGGTCATGAGAGGATCCGTCGTACAAAATTTCAGGCATATCGGATAATAATTGCGACCTCTAGAGGCTCAAGAAGTCAAGTCCCCAGATCTGTTTATATGACAGCTATATCAGGTTATGAACCGATTTGAACCATATTTGGCACAGTTGTTGGATATCATAACAAAATACTACGTGCCAAAATTCATTCAAATTGGATAAGAATTGCGCCCTATAGAGGCTCAAGAAGTCAAGACCCAAGATCGGTTTATATGACAGCTATATCAGGTTATGGACCGATTTGAACCATACTTGGCACAGTTGTTGGATATCATAACAACATAACAAAACACGTCGTGTGAAATTTCATTCCAATCGGATGAGAATTGCGCACTCTAGAGGCTCAAGAAGTCAAGACCCAAGATCGGTTTATAAGGCAGCTATATCAGGTTATGGACCGATTTGAACCATACTTGGCACAGATGTTGGACATAATAACGAAACACGTCGTGTAAAATTTCATTCCAATCGGATAAGAATTGCGCACTCTAGAGGCTCAAGAAGTCAAGACCCCAGATGGGTTTATATGGCAGCTATATCAGGTTATGGACCGATTTGAACCATACTTGGCACAGTTGTTGGATATCATAACAACATAACAAAACACGTCGTGTGAAATTTCATTCCAATCGGATGAGAATTGCGTACTCTAGAGGCTCAAGAAGTCAAGACCCAAGATCGGTTTATAAGGCAGCTATATCAGGTTATGGACCGATTTGAACCATACTTGGCACAGATGTTGGACATAATAACGAAACACGTCGTGTAAAATTTCATTCCAATCGGATAAGAATTGCGCACTCTAGAGGCTAAAGAAGTCAAGACCCCAGATGGGTTTATATGGCAGCTATATCAGGTTATGGACCGATTTGAACCATACTTGGCACAGTTGTTGGATATCATAACAACATAACAAAACACGTCGTGTGAAATTTCATTCCAATCGGATGAGAATTGCGCACTCTAGAGGCTCAAGAAATCAAGGCCCAAGATCGGTTTATAAGGCAGCTATATCAGGTTATGAACCGATTTAAACCATACTTGGCACAATTGTTGGATATCATAACAAAACACGTCGTGCAAAATTTCATTCTAATCGGATAAGAATTGCGCACTCTAGAGGCTCAAGAAGTCAAGACCCCAGATGGGTTTATATGGCAGCTATATCAGGTTATGGACCGTAGTGTAAAATTTCATTCCAATCGGATAAGAATTGCGCACTCTAGAGGCTCAAGAAGTCGAGACCCAAGATTGGTTTATAAGGCAGCTATATCAGGTTATGAACCGATTTTAACCATACTTGGCACAGTTGTTGGATATCATAACAAAACACGTCGTGCAAAATTTCATTCCAATCGGATAGAAATTGCGCACTCTAGAGGCTCAAGAAGTCAAAACCCAAGATCGGTTTATATGGCAGCTATATCAAAACATGTACCGATATGGCCCATTTACAATACCAACCGACCTACACTAATAACAAGTATTTGTGCAAAATTTCAAGCGGCTAGCTTTACTCCTTCGGAAGTTAGCGTGCTTTCGACAGACAGACGGACGGACGGACGGACGGACGGACGGACAGACGGACGGACAGACGGACGGACAGACGGACGGACATGGCTAGATCGACATAAAATTTCACGACAATCAAGAATATATATACTTTATAGGGTCTCAGACGAATATTTCGAGTAGTTACAATCAGAATGACGAAATTAGTATACCCCCCATCTTATGGTGGAGGGTATAAAAACAAGTAAAAGCGTGCTAAGTTCGGCCGGGCCGAATCTTATATACCCTCCACCATGGATCGCATTTGTCGAGTTCTTTTCCCGGTATCTCTTCTTAGGCAAAAAGGGATATAAGAAAAGAGTTGCTCTGCTATTAAAACGATATCAAGATATGGTCCGGTTCGGACCACAATTAAATTATATGTTGGAGACCTGTGTAAAATTTCAGCCAATTCGTATAAGAATTGCGCCCATTGGGGCTCACGAAGTAAAATAGAGAGAACGATTTATATGGGATCTGTAAAGGGCTATAGACCGATTCAGACCATAATAAACACGTTTGTTGATGGTCATGAGAGGATCCGTCGTACAAAGTTTCAGCCATATCGAATAATAATTGCGACCTCTAGGGGTCAAGAAGTCAAGATCCCAGATCGGTTTCTATGGCAGCTATATCAGGTTATGAACCGATTTGAGCCTTATTTGACACAGTTGTTGAAAGTAAAAATAAAATACGTCATGCAAAATTTCAGCCAAATCGGATAGGAATTGCGCCCTCTAGAAGCTCAAGAAGTCAAATCCCCAGATCTGTTTATATGACAGCTATATCAGTTTATGCACCGATTTCAACCATACTTGGCACAGTTGTTTGATATCATAACAAAATACTTCGTGCAAAAATTCATTCAAATCGGATAAGAATTGTGCCCTCTAGAGGCTCAAGAAGTCAAGACCCAAGATCGGTTTATATGGCAGCTATATCAGGTTATGAACCGATTTCAACCATACTTGGCACACTTGTTGGATAACATAACAAAACACGTCGTGCAAAATTTCATTCCAATCGGATAAGAATTGCGCGCTCTAGAGGCTCAAGAAATCAAGACCCCAGATCGGTTTATATGGCAGCTATATCAGGTTATGGACCGATTTGTACCATACTTGGCACAGTTGTTGAATATCATAGCAAAACACGTAGTGCAAAATTTCATTCTGATCGGATACGAATTGCGCACGCTAGAGGTTCAAGAAGTCAAGACCCAAGATGGGTTTATATGGCAGCTATATCAGGTTATGGACCGATTTGAACCATACTTAGCACTGTTGTTGAATATAATAGCAAAACACGTCGTGCAAAATTTCATTCCAATCGGATAAGAATTGCGCAAGCTAGAGGCTCAAGAAATCAAGACCCAAGATCGGTTTATATGGCAGCTATATCAAAACATTGACCGATATGGCCCATTTATAATACCAACCGACCTACACTAATAAGAAGTATTTGTGCAAAATTTCAAGCGGCTAGCTTTACTCCTTCGGAAGTTAGCGTGCTTTCGACAGACAGACGGACGGACGGACGGACAGACGGACGGACATGGCTAGATCGACATAAAATGTCGCGACGATCAAGAATATATATACTTTATGGGGTCTCAGACGAATATTTCGAGTAGTTACAAACAGAATGACGAAATTAGTATACCCCCCATCTCATGGTGGAGGATATAAAAATATGGGGTGAACTTCTACAAGGCAAAGTACCTCACAAATGTCGCCAGTATTAGGAGGGGATAACCACGGCGGAAAAATGTTCACTGATGTTCTCGCCAGGATTCGAACCCAGGCATTCAGTGTCATATACGGACATGCTAACCTCTGCCCTACGGAGGCCAGTATTGCCAATTGGCCAATCCAAGTCGAGAGGCGAGGAGTAGGATTTTACTTTAGATACATGGTTTCTTCGGAGATACCTCCTAGAATTGTATGTTTACATTTTTGCAATTGCAAATTTCAAATTTTGCCCATTAGGGAACAGGGGCAAACTTCTCACATATCAATGAGTGCAGTCCAATTCAAGTTTAAACTCAATGATAAGAGGCCCCCTTTTTATAGCCGAGTCCGAACGGCGTCCGCAGTGCGACACCTCTTTAGAGGGAAGTTTTACATGGCATAGTACCTCACAAATGTTGCCAGCATTAGAAGGGGAAAACCACCGCTGAAAATTTTTTCTGATGGTCTCGCCAGGATTCGGACCTTGCCTATGAAAAAAGTTGTGGCAACCATGCTTAAAACACATTACACAACTATGAAACTAGCTTCCAAAGGTGTCAAACTTGGTTATTACTAAGTTTTAAAAAGTAGCTAACGGCAATCATAATGAAATATTGAAACGTCTACTTAATAATGTAAATGACAACACAAAAACAAAATACGAAAGTTTATCATGTGAGCTACACTGCTATTACCTTCACATTTTTCTTGTCCATGTCCTATCCACGTTCTGATGCTGCTTATGATTTGCTCAACACACACAAACTCATATTAACGCTAGCAGAAAAGGTGTTGAAGGCAAAGGCAAAATGTAATTAAATCTTGGTGCAGCACCATTAAACTGCTAAAAAATAGATTATTCTACCAAGCAGAGTTTTACAGGCAGAACATGCAATGGAATGGGAGTAGAGAAGCAATGTGCAAATAAAGGCAAAGAGATTTAAGTAAATAATAACTTGAAAATTTATTTAAATTACCTAGCAGCAAGCAACCCAATTTGGGAAATTGCAAAATAAGTTGCAAATTTAATAGAGGGGAATTGCCAAGATTAATCATCCCAGTGATGTCTACAGTATCATGACATTAAAAATGTATTGTCTTTTATGGAATTCATTTAAAAATGAGTTACATTTTAAATCAAATGGGATGGGACACATTGTAAATCTTATATATAACAAGTAAAAGCGTGCGTTCGGACCGGCCGAACTTTATATACCACGCGACAAATGCGCTCCTCCACCATGGAGCGCATTTGTCGAGTTCTTTTTCCGGCATCTCTTCTTAGCCAAAACAAGTAAAAAGGCGTTAAGTTCGGCCGGGCCGAACTTTGGATACCCACCACCTCGGGTATATATGTAAACCACCTTTCATCAAAATTCGGTGAAAATTTCATACCTTATACTCATATACCTCATACCGATCTGAATTATATACGACACGGATGTCGAAAAGCCGAACATAAGACTTTGTCAAATTTCAGTGAAATCGGATTATAAATGCGCTTTTTACGGGGCCAAGACTTTAAATCGAGATATCGGTCTACATGGCAGCTATATCCAAATCTGGACCGATTTGGGCCAAGTTACGTCAACATGTCGAAGAGCCTAACACTAAGCACTGTCCCAAATTTCGATGAAATCGGACAATAAATGCCTCTTTTATGGGCCCTAAACCTTAAATCGAGAGATCGGTCTATATGGCAGCTATATTCAAATCTGGACCGATCTGGGAAAATTGCAGAAGTATATCAAGGAGCTTAACTTAACTCACTGCTCCAAAATTTCGGGGACATCGGGCAATAAATGAGCATTTTATGGGCCCAAAAATCATAAATCAAGAAATCGGTCTATATGGCAGCTATATCCAAATCTGAACCGATCTGGACCAAGTTAAAGAAACATGTCAAAGGGTCTAAGACAACTCACTGTCCCAAATATCAGCGAAATCGGATAGTAAATGTGGCTTTTATGGGCCTTAGACCCTAAATCGGAGGATCGGTCTATATGGCAGCTATATCCAAATCTGTACCGATCTGGTCCAAATTACCGAAGGAAGTTGAAGGGCCTAACACAAATCCCTGTCCCAAATTTCAGCAAAATCGGATAATAAATGTGGCTTTTATGGGCCTTAGACCCTAAATCGGAGGATCGGTCTATATGGCAGCTATATCCAAATCTGGACCGATCTGAGCCAAATTTACAAAGGATGTCGAAGGACCTAACACAACTCACTGTCCCAAATTTCAACAAAATCGGACAATAAATGTGGCTTTTATGGGCCTAAGACCCTAAATCGGCGGATCGGTCTATATGGGGGCTATATCAAGATATAGTCCGATATAGCCCATCTTCGAACTTAACCTGCTTATGGACAAAAAAAGAATCTGTGCAAAATTTCAGCTCAATATCTCTATTTTTAAAGACTGTAGCGTGATTTCAACAGACAGACGGACAGACGGACAGACGGACGGACATGGCTAGATCGTCGTAGATTTTTACGCTGATCAAGAATATATATACTTTATAGGGTCGGAAATGGATATTTCGATGTGTTGCAAACGGAATGACAAAATGAATATACCTCCATCCTTCGGTGGTGGGTATAAAAAGGATATAAGAAAAGATTTGCTCTGCTCTTAGAGCCATATCAAGATATGATCTGGTTTGGACCACAATTATATTATATGTTGGAGACCTGTGTAAAATGTCAGCCAATTCGAATAGGAATTGCGCCCTTTGGTGGCTCAAGAAGTAAAATAGAGAGATCGATTTATATGGGAGCTGTATCGGGCTATAGACCGATTCAGACCATAATAAACACGTATGTTGATGGTCATGAGAGGATCCGTCGTACAAAATTTCAGGCAAATCGGATAATAATTGCGGCCTCTAGAGGGTCAAGAAGTCAAGATCCCAGATTGATTTATATGGCAGCTATATCAGGTTATGAACCGATTTGAACCTTATTTGACATAGTTGTTGAAAGTAAGAATAGAATACGTCATGCAAAATTTCAGCCAAATCGGATAGGAATTGCGCCCTCAAGAAGCTCAAGAAGTCATGTCCCCAGATCTGTTTATATGACAGCTATATCAGGTTATTAACCGATGTGAATCATACTTAGCACAGTTATTGGATATCATAACAAAATACTTCGTGCAAAATTGCATTCAAATCGGATAAGAATTGCGCACTCTGGAGGCTCATGAAGTCAAGACCCACGATTAGTTTATATGACAGCTATATCAGGTTATGGACCGATTCGAACCATACTTGGCACAGTTTTTGGATATCATAAGAAAACACGTCGTGCGAAATTTCATTCAAATCGGATAAAAATTGCGCACTCTAGAGGCTCAAGAATTCAAGACCCAAGATCGGTTTATATGACAGCTATATCAAAACATAGACCGATATGGCCCATTTACAATACCAACCGACCTACACTAATAAGAAGTATTTGTGCAAAATTTCAAGCGGCTAGCTTTACTCCTTCGGAAGTTAGCGTGACGGACAGTCGGACATGGCTAGATCGACATAAAATGTCGCGACGATCAAGAATATGGGGTCTTAGACGAATATTTCGAGTAGTTACAAACAGAATGACGAAATTAGTCCATCCTATGGTGGAGGGTATAAGAATCAATTTGCATATGTTTGTAGGTTTGTTTGTATGTTTGTGTGTTCCTAATAGACTCAGAAACGGCTGATCTGATTTTCTTGAAATTTTCACAGATAGTGCATAATGGTGAAAATAGGGTACTGCACTTTTTGATATCTGAAAGGAGGCGGACCCTACCCCTTACCCTAATTTTCCGAAACGCCAAGTCTCGGAGATGGGTGGTGCGATTTAAGCGACATTTTGTGTGCTCTCATATAGCACCCTAAAAATAAAAATTTGGTATCCAAATTTCGGATGGGGTACCTAGGGGTCTGCCCCACCCTAAAACCTACCAAACATATATTTAGACCAATCGCGACAATATGGGACTCAAATGAAAGGTATTTAGGATAAGAAAACATATCGGACATTTTTACCGACCATGGCAATATGGGACTCAAATTAAAGGTATATGCGAGTAGAATACGAATCTGATATCCAAATGTGGGACCACGTTTCTGGGGGTCCAACCCTTCCCCAAAACACCCCCAAACTGGACTTATTTACTGACCATGGGAATATGGGGCTTAAATAAAAGGTATTTGAATGTAGAATACGAATCTGATATCCAAATATGGGACCAAGTGTTTGGGGAGCCGTCTCTCACCAAAAACATCCCCCAAAGGGGACAAATTTACGACCATAGCATTATGGAGCTCAAATGAAAGGTCTTTGGGAGTAAAGCACGAATTTGATATCAATATTCGGGAAAAGTGTCTATGGGGCCACCCCACCCCTACTACACCATCCAAATAGTAAGTATTTTCTGACTTTTGCAATATGAGGCTCAAAAAAGAGGGTTTTTAAAGTGGAACACGAATCCGATGTATATATATTGGTGGGTAGAGCAACAATTGATACCCACTTTTGGGAGCAATTTTCTGTGGGTCTACCCCTTTCCCAATATACCCCACAAACAGCAATTTTTTACTGATCATCGCAATATGGCGCTCAAATCAAGGTATTTGGGAGTAGAATACGAATTTGATATCCAAATGTAGGACCATGTATTTAGGGCATCACCCTTTTCCCAAAACCTCCCCAAAGGGATCAAAATTTTCGACCATGCCAACATGTGGCTCAAATGAAAGGTATTTGCGATTAGAAAACGAATTTGATAACCTATTTTGGGGCCATGTGTTTGGAGGACGCCTCATCCTGTAAACTCCTCTTAAGCCAATGGCTATAAGGAGATTAAATAAATGGTATTTGAGAGAAGAGCACGATGCTTATATTTTTTCAGGGCCAAGTATCTAAGGGACCACCTCTCCCCCGAAAACACCGCTAACTCAGACATCATAAGAATATCGGGCTGAAATGAAGTATTTCAAGAATGGAGTACACCTTACATCCAAACTTAAATTCGTAAACCAATAAAGACCATATGGGATTCAGATGAAGGCACTTGTTAAAGTGTTAGTCAAGCGATATGGTATTTTCGTTGCATGGTATTTCACTAAAAGCTCTTTAATTGTCGAAAATAAATATTCAAAAGGAAACTTTTGTTCCATATAAAGTTAAGAAGGCGCAGCGGAGCGGGCCCGGGACAGCTAGTAGAATATAGAAAAGAAATGATTAAGTATTTGGGTCAAAATTTAAGCTAAAATGGAACAAAGACAGCAAGATTCCGAACTCGGAAAGAGAGCCAAAATTAGATGAAATTTGAAATAAATCCTTGTACTATGCATACAGATGTCCGAACCGAGTATGGTCCAAATCGGACCATACTTCGATTAGCAATACATAGACCCATCTGCCGATTTCGAGTCATAAACTTTTAATTGCCGCATTAATTACCCGATTTTGCAGAAGCTTGGAACGGTGAGTTGCTAGAGGCTTCCTAATATCTGAGTTGAAGATGGTTCATATGGGACCATATTTAGATATAGCTCCGATATAAACCGATCTCCCGATTTCAACCTTTAAGCTCCTGAAGGGCACAATCTTTATACGATTTGGCTGCATATTTATATCATACACTACCACTGTGGTACAGGGTATAATAACTTTGTGCATTTGTTTGCAACGCTAAGTAGGAGAAGAGCTAGACCCGTTGATGGGTATACAGATAGGGTAAGAATCACAACCTGGATACGATTTAGCTATGTTTGTTAGTCTGTCCATGTATTTTTGTGATCAAGGTCACATTTATTGTCCGATTGTCACAAAATTTTGCACATGTCACATCTTTGGCACAAGTACAAGCTCTATTGATTTTGAACCAAATCGGTTCACATTTAGATATAGGTCCCATATATATCTTTCATCCGATATGGTTTTTTAAGGCTGTAGCAGCAACAATTTTGGTCCGATCTTTACAAAACTTAGCTTGAAATGTTTTATTTGAATTTCAAATATGTGTGCAAAATTTTATCAAAATCAGTCTAGATTTAGATATAGCTCCCATATATCCTTCATCCGATTTGGCTCTTTAAAGCTTCAGAAGCCACAATTTGAGTCCGATCCTAATAAGATTTTGTCACGAAGTGTTGTATTTGACTTCCCAATTTCGTGCTCAAAATTTCATACATTCATACATTCTATTCAGATTTAGATAAAACTGAAATAATTTTTTCGTAAGTTTTTTTGGCACGAGAGCAGGGCTGAATAAGTCCTCTAACTCGAGATATAGGGTTATACGGGAGCTATTTTAGGTTATGCATTGATTCGGCCCATACTTGTGTAAAATTTCAGCCACATCGGATAAGAATTGCGTCTTCTAGAAGCGCATCGGTAGATCGGCTTATTCGGAAGGTATATCAGGTTAAAGCCCAATTTGGACTATATCAGCCAAATCGAATATGAATTGAGCCCTCTAGAGGCTCAAGAAGTTAACTTGCTATATTGATCTATATAGGATCAGGTTACAGACCAATTTGAAACATATATACACAGTCCAACCAAAACATCATGTGAACATTTTCAGCCAAATCGGATACGAATTGCCCCCTCTAGAGGCTCAAGAGTCAAAGCGGGAGATCGGTTTATATTGGAGATATATTATGTTGTTGTTAGTCATAATAAAGCGCCTCGTGCAAAATTTTAGCCGGATAAGAGTTGCGTTCTCTAATGGCTCAAGAATTAAGTTCGGGAGATCGGTTTACATGGCAGATGTGCCAAACATGAACCGATTTGACCTGTTTGCAAAATGTAACTGGACACGTACGCGAACGCACCTAATATTATACAGCAATTAGTTAACAAACAAGTAAAAGCGTGCTAAGTTCGGCCGGGCCGAATCTTATATACCCTCCACCATGGATCGAATTTGTCGAGTTCTTTTCCCGGCATCTCTTCTTAGGCAAAACAAGTAAAAGCGTACTAAGTTCGGCCGGGCCGAATCTTATATACCCTCCACCATGGATCGCATTTATCGAGTCCTTTTTCCGGCATCTCTTCTTAGGCAAAAAAGGATATAAGAAAAGAGTTGCTCTGCTATTAAAACGATATCAAGATATGGTCCGGTTCGGACCACAATTAAATTATATGTTGGAGACCTGTGTAAAATTTCAGCCAATTCGTATAAGAATTGCGCCCATTGGGGCACACGAAGTAAAATAGAGAGAACGATTTATATGGGATCTGTATCGGGCTATAGACCGATTCAGACCATAATAAACACGTTTGTTGATGGTCATGAGAGAATCAGTCGTACAAAATTTCAGGCATATCGGATAATAATTGCGACCTCTAGGGGTCAAGAAGTCAAGATCCCAGATCGGTTTATATGGCAGCTATATCAGGTAATGAACCGATTTGAACCTTATTTGACACAGTTGTTGAAAGTAAAAATAAAATACGTCATGCAAAATTTCAGCCAAATCGGATAGGAATTGCACCCTCTAGAAGCTCAAGAAGTCAAATCCCCAGATCTGTTTATATGACAGCTATATCAGGTTATGGACCGATTTCAACCATACTTGGTACATTTGTTGGATATCATAACCAAATACTTTGTGCAAAAATTCATTTAAATTGGATAAGAACTGTGCCCTCTAGAGGCTCAAGAAGTCAAGACCCAAGATCGGTTTATATGGCAGCTATATCAGGTTATGGACCGATTTAAACCATACTTGGCACACTTGTTGGGTATCATAACAAAACACGTCGTGCGAAATTCCATTCTGATCGGGTAAGAATTGCGCACTCTAGAGGTTCAAGAAGTCAAGACCCAAGATCAGTTTATATGGCAGCTATATCAGGTTATGGACCGATTTGAACCATACTTGCCACAGTTGTTGCATATCATAACAAAACAGGTCGTGCAAAATTTCAATCTGATCGGGTAAGAATTGCGCACGCTAGAGGCTCAAGAAGTCAAGACCCAAGATCGGTTTATATGGCAGCTATATCAGGTTATGGACCGATTTGAACTATACTTGGCACAGTTGTTGGACATCATAGCAAAACACGTGGTGCAAAATTTCATTCCAATCGGATAAGAATTGCGCACTCTAGAGGCTCAAGAAGTCAAGACCCAAGATCGGTTTATATGGCAGCTATATCAAAACATGGACCGATATGGCCCATTTACAATACCAACCGACCTACACTAATAAGAAGTATTTGTGCAAAATTTCAAGCGGCTAGCTTTACTCCTTCGGAAGTTAGCGTGCTTTCGACAGACAGACGGACGGACGGACGGACGGACGGACGGACGGACAGACGGACGGACATGGCTAGATCGACATAAAATGTCGCGACGATCAAGAATATATATACTTTATGGGGTCTCAGACGAATATTTCGAGTAGTTACAAACAGAATGACGAAATTAGTATACCCCCCATCTTATGGTGGAGGGTATAAAAAAGGATATAAGAAAAGAGTTGCTCTGCTATTAAAACGATATCAAGATATGGTCCGGTAAAATGTCAGCCAATTCGTATAAGAATTGCGCCCATTGGGGCTCACGAAATAAAATAGAGAGAACGATTTATATGGGATCTGTATCGGGCTATAGACCGATTCAGACCATAATAAACACGTTTGTTGATGGTCATGAGAGGATCCGTCGTACAAAATTTCAGGCATATCGGATAATAATTGCGACCTCTAGGGGTCAAGAAGTCAAGGTCCCAGATCGGTTTATATGGCAGCTATATCAGGTTGTGAACCGATTTGAACCTTTTTGACACAGTTGTTGAAAGTAAAAATATAATAAAATACGTCATGCAAAATTTCAGCCAAATCGGATAGGAATTGCGCCCTCTAGAAGCTCAAGAAGTCAAATCCACAGATCTGTTTATATGACAGCCATATCAGGTTATGGACCGATTTCAACCATACTTGGCACAGTTGTTGAATATCATAACGAAATACTTCGTGCAAAAATTCATTCAAATCGGATAAGAATTGTGACCTCTAGAGGCTAAAGAAGTCAAGACCCAAGATCGGTTTATATGGCAGCTATATCAGGTTATTAACCGATTTAAACCATACTTGGCAAGGTTGTTGGGTATCATAACAAAACACGTCGTGCGAAATTCCGTTCCATTCGGATAAGAATTGCGCACTCTAGAGGCTCACGAAGTCAAGACCCAAGATCGGTTTATATGGCAGCTATATCAGGTTATGAACCGATTTGAACCATACTTGGCACAGTTGTTGGATATCATAACAAAACACGTCGTGCAAAATTTCATTCAAATCGGATAAGAATTGTGACCTCTAGAGGCTAAAGAAGTCAAGACCCAAGATCTGTTTATATGACAGCTATATCAGGTTATGGACCGATTTCAACCATACTTGGCACAGTTGTTGAATATCATAACAAAACACGTCGTGCAAAAATTCATTCAAATCGGATAAGAATTGTGACCTCTAGAGGCTAAAGAAGTCAAGACCCAAGATCGGTTTATATGGCAGCTATATCAGGTTATGGACCGATTTGAACCATACTTGTCAAGGTTGTTGGGTATCATAACAAAACACGTCGTGCAAAATTTCATTCCAATCGGATAAGAATTGCGTACTCTAGAGGCTCAAGAAGTCAAGACCCAAGATCGGTTTATATGGCAGCTATATCAAAACATGGACCGATATGGCCCATTTGCAATACCAACCGACCTACACTAATAAGAAGTATTTGTGCAAAATTTCAAGCGGCTAGCTTTACTCTTTCGGAAGTTAGCGTGCTTTCGACAGACAGACGGACGGACGGACAGACGGACGGACATGGCTAGATCGGCATAAAATTTCACGACGATCAAGAATATATATACTTTATGGGGTCTCAGACGAATATTTCGAGTAGTTACAAACAGAATGACGAAATTAGTATACCCCCCATCTTTTGGTGGAGGGTATGAAAAGCACCTGTATTTACCGGAACTAAGTCACTATCCGGCACCCATCTGTCTGTTAAGGTTTATCGTTAGTTTTCCAAACGCAATAAGCATATATCCAGAAAACCAAATTACTTATCGTGATATATGAGGATATATGCTTTCTGTTCAAAACCAGCACACAGTGTTGCCAAATCAACAAATCTTGAAAGTAATTCTTGGACTTTTGAACGGATAGAGATATATACACGAAAGTTTACATAGTCAATGTTGAGGTGTTTTCCAAATTCGGGTTCGTATAACACTACAAAAAGCATGCAAAAATGTGTGTATTCAGTTACGACTTCTAGTGTTCTGTTATGACTTCTTACAAATGTGTAATGTAAGTCATAACAGATCGGTCTATAACCAGATATAGCTCCGTTTTAAACCGATCTCCCAGTTTGATCTCTTGAGGTCCTGGTAGCCCAATTTTTTTTTCGATTTGGCAAAAATTTTGCAGATGGTAATCTATTGACTTCCAACAACTGTGCCAAGTACAGTCTGATCTCCCGATTTGGCTTCTTGAACCCCTGGAAGCCGCAATTTTTATCCGATTTGGATAAAACTTTGCACGTAGTATTCTGTTATGACTTCCAACAACAACACAAGTTCTGTCCAAATCGGTCTATAACCTGGTATAGCTCCTATATAAACCGCTCTCCTGATTTGACTTCTTGAGTCGCAATTTTCGTCCGATTTACCTGTAATTTTTCAAGGTGTTTTGTTGTTCAGTTCCTAGAAGCTTTAATATTTGCTGGTTTGACAGAAGTTTGGTATGTAGAATAAAATGATACCCTTCAGTTTGTATACATTTTTATATAGGGGTTAGAAATCAACAGGGTGTTTCCAAGTTACCACTGTTGACTATTAATTTTGCATTTTGACTGGCCCAAACATCTTTAAGCAATAGACTGCCTTTTATAGGCCCAAAACCTTAAATCGAGAGATCGGTCTATATGGCAGCTATATCCAAATGTGGACCGATCTGAACCAAATTGAAAAGGATGTCTACTGACCTAACACAACTCACTGTCTCGAATTTCGGCACAATCGGATAACAAATGTGGCTTAAATGGGCCTAAGACCTTAAATCGGCGGATCGGTCTATTTGGGGGCTATATCAAGATATAGTCCGATATAGCCCCTCTTCGAACTTAACCTGCCCATGGACAAAAAAGGAATGTCTGTAAAGTTTCAGCTAAATATCTCTATTTTTATACCCTCCACCATAGGGTGGGGGTATACTAATTTAGTCATTCTGTTTGCAACTCCTCGAAATATTCCTCTGAGACCCCATAAAGTATATATAGTCTTGACATTTTAAGTCGATCTAGCCATGTCCGTCCGTCCGTATACGGTCGAAAGAACGCAAAGTTTCGCAGGAGTAAGAAGGAGGACCAAAAATACTTCTTATAAGCGTATGTCGGTTGGGATTGTAAATAAGCCATATCAGTACATGTTTTAATATAGCTGCCATATAAACCGATTTTGGATGCAAATCTCACTCGATTTGGGTGTCATTTTGCATGAGGTGTTTTGTTATGATTTTCAATAAATGTGTCAAATATGATTTTAATTGGTTCATAACCTGATATAGCTGCCATATAAACCGATCTGCGATCTTGATTTCTTGAGCCTCTAGAGGGCGCAATTCTTATCTGATTTGACTGAATTTTGCAAGAAGTGGTTCGTTATGACTTTTGAATTTATGAATTTTGCACAAATTCTTCTTATTAGTGTAGGTCGGTTGGTATTGTAAATGGGCCATATCGGTTTACGTTTTGATATAGCTGCCATATAAACCGATCTTGGGTCTTGACTTCTTGAGCCTCTAGCGGGCGCAATTGTTATCCGATCAGAATGAAATTTTGCATGACGTGTTTTGTTATGATATCCAACAACTGTGCCAAGTATGGTTCAAATCGGTCCATAACCTGATATAGCTGCTATATAAACCGATCTTGGGTCTTGACTTCTTGAGCCTCTATAGTGCGCAATTCTTATCCGATTGGAATGAAATTTTGCACGATGTGTTTTGTTATTATATCCAATAACTGTGCCAAGTATGGTTTAAATCGATCCATAACCTGATATAGCTGTCATATAAACCGATCTTGGGTTTTGACTTCTTGAGCCTCTAGAGGGCACAATTCTTATCCGATTTGGCTGAAATTTTGCATGACGTTTTTTATTTTTACTTTCAACAACTGTGTCAAATAAGGTTGAAATCGGTTCATAACCTAATATAGCTGCTATATAAACCGATCTGGGATCTTGACTTCTTGACCCCTAGTGGTCGCAATTATTATCCGATATGCCTGAAATTTTGTACGACGGATCCTCTCAACAAACAACAAACGTGTTTATTATGGTCTGAATCGGTCTATAGCCCGATACAGATTCCATATATATCGTTCTCTCTATTTTACTTCTTGAGCCCCCAATGGGCGCAATTCTTATACGAATTGGCTGAAATTTTACACAGGTCTCCAACATATAATTTAATTGTGGTCCGAACCGGACCATATCTTGATATCGTTTTAATAGCAGAGCAACTCTTTTCTTATATCCTTTTTTGCCTAAGAACATTTTTATTTGTTAAAGACTCCAGCGTGGTTTCAACAGACAGGCGGACGGACGTATCTAGATCGTCATTTTTATGACGATCAAGAATATATATACTTTATAGGGTCGGAAATGGATATTTCGATGTGTTGCAAACGGAATGACAAAATGAAAATACCGTTCGGTGGTGGGTATAAAAAACCAAGTTAAAGGGTGCTAAGTTCGGCCGGGCCGAATCTTGGAAGCCCACCATAAGTGCTGTATCTGGATATAGACCGATTAGGGAAGCACTTGTTCAGAGTCACGACGGAACACTATGTGCAATATTTCAGCCAAATCAGACGAAAATGCGTCTTGTTGGGCTCAAGAAGTCAAATCGGGAAATTAGTTTATATGGGAGCCATATCAGGTTATAGAACGAGTTGGACGGCACTACGCACTGTTGTTGAAAGTCACAACACAACACTATGTGCCAAATCGGACAAAAATTGTGGCTTCCAGGAGATCAAGAAATCAAATCGTTACATAGGTTCATATGGGAGCTACAATATATCAGGTTTTACACCGATTTGGATCGTACTTGGCACAGTAGTTGGAAATCATAACAGAACATTTGAGCAAAAAAAGTTGGATATAATCTCACGGTATCATCACCATTCACAGTTTCGTTACGATTCCCATCATCTTTGAAGAAGTGCGGTGCAATGATGCCCCAGCCCACAAACCGCACAAAACTGTGCCTTTTCTGGATGCATTGGTAGCTTTTGCTATACTTCCGGCTAATATTCACTCCACAATCGAAAATTCTGCTTATTTACGTACCCATTGATTGATAATTAAAATCAATAAATTGCACCTGTTCTGCGTTTGTAAGACGATTCATGACGATGTTTGACAGTGAAAAAAAAAAAAAAAACAAGTAAAAGCATGCTAAGTTCGGCCGGGCCGAATCTTATATACCCTCCACCATGGATCGCATTTGTCGAGTTCTTTTCCCGGCATCTCTTCTTAGGCAAGAAAGAATATAAGAAAAGAGTTGCTCTGCTATTAAAACGATATCAAGATATGGTCCGGTTCGGACCACAATTAAATTATATGTTGGAGACCTGTGTAAAATTTCAGCCAATTCGTATAAGAATTGCGCCCATTGGGGCTCACGAAGTAAAATAGAGAGAACGATTTATATGGGATCTGTATCGGGCTATAGACCGATTCAGACTATAATAAACACGTTTGTTGATGGTCATGAGAGGATCCATCGTACAAAATTTCAGGCATATCGGATAATAATTGCGACCTCTAGAGGCTCAAGAAGTCAAGATCCCAGATCGGTTTATATGGCAGCTATATCAGGTTATGAACCGATTTGAACCTTATTTGGCACAGTTGTTGAAAGTAAAAATAAAACACGTCATGCAAAATTTCAGCCAAATCGGATAGGAATTGCGCGCTCTAGAAGCTCAAGAAGTCAAGACCCCAGATCTGTTTGTATGACAGCTATATCAGGTTATGAACCGATTTCAACCATACTTGGCACAGTTGTTGGATATCATAACAAAACACGTCGTGCAAAAATTCATTCAAATCGGATAAGAATTGTGCCCTCTAGAGGCTCAAGAAGTCAAGACCCAAGATCGGTTTATATGGCAGCTATATCTGGTTATGGGCCGATTTAAACCATACTTGGCACAGTTGTTGGGTATCATAAGAAAACACGTCGTGCGAAATTCCATTCCAATCGGATAAGAATTGCGCTCTCTAGAGGCTCAAGAAGTCAAGACCCAAGATCGGTTTATATGGCAGCTATATCAAAACATGGACCGATATGGCCCATTTACAATACCAACCGACCTACACTAATAAGAAGTATTTGTGCAAAATTTCAAGCGGCTAGCTTTACTCCTTCGGAAGTTAGCGTGCTTTCGACAGACAGACGGACGGACGGACGGACGGACGGACGGACAGACGGACAGACGGACAGACGGACAGACGGACAGACGGACGGACATGGCTAGATCGACATAAAATGTCACGACGATCAAGAATATATATACTTTATTGGGTCTCAGACGAATATTTCGAGTAGCTACAAACAGAATGACGAAATTAGTATACCCCCCATCTTATGGTGGAGGGTATAAAAACAAAACGTGCGTGAGCTGTTTAAACCAGTTTTACCGAAAAGATAATAGCTAAAAAGTCCCCTTTATATTCTTGATCGTCTCAAAGTTCTGAGTCGATCTGGCCATGTCCGTTCGTCCGTCCGTCTGTAGAGATCACGATTGCGGTTGAACACGTCAAGCTAGCCACTTGAAATTTTCACAGATACTTAATATTGATGTAGGTTGCAAATGGGCCATATCGGTTTAGATTTAGATATAGCTTCCATGTAGACGGATCTCCCGATTTGACTTCTTGAGCCCCTGGAAGCTCTAATTTTTCTCAATTTGGCTATACTTTTGCTGATAGTGTTATGACTTTCAAGAATTGTCCTAATTACGGTCTAAATCGGTCTTTAGCTGATGTAGCTCCCATATAAACCTATCCCTTGATTTGACTTCTTGAATCCCTGGAAGCCGCATTTTTTGTCCGATTTGGCTAAAATTTTACATGCCGATCTCCTAATTTTATTTCTTAAGTCCATATAGGGCGCTACTCGTGTCTGAAATTTTGCACAATGGGATCTACTATTGTCTTTAGCATCCAAGCCAAGTACGGTCCGTGGAAGCCGCAATTTTCGTTCGATTAGGCTAAAATTTTGCATGCAGCATTCTGTTATGACTTCCAATAACTGTGCTTAGTTCGGTCTTAATCGGTCAATGACCTGATATAGCTCCCATCAGGGACGTAGCTAGAATTTTATTTTAGGGGGGCCGGGATGGGCCCAGCCCACATTTTTCCAAAATTGAATTTCTAAAACTCTTATATTGCGGTGAAATTTTGGTCGCTGGGTGCAGGAACTGACCCATCGGCGGTAACGTATGGTCATAAATTCGTAGTTGAATTTTGTACTGATTGCCAATACATTATTTATAGGCCGAACCTAATCATTTCAAAATGTGGTAGTCTTTGCGAATATCTTAGTTTTATAGTAAAGGTTTGAGCGAATTAGCTTCAGTATTTTGGTGTAATTTTTTCATTTGCGCTCATTTTTGCTCTCAAACTAGATTTATGATTCTAACAGGTTATTGTTTGAGATGTTTGAAATGACTTCTATTTCCGACTCCTTAAATTTTTATACCCACCACCGAAGGATGGAGGTATATTCATTTTGTCATTCCGTTTTCAACACATCGAAATATCCATTTCCGACCCTATAAAGTGTATATATTCTTGATCAGCGTAAAAATCTAAGACGATCTAGACATGTCCGTCCGTCTGTCAGTTGATATCACGCTACAGTCTTCAAAAATAGAGATATTGAGCTGAAACTTTGCACAGATTCTCTTTTTGTCCATACGCAGGTTAAGTTCGAAGATGGGCTATATGGGACTATATCTTGATATAGCCCCCATATAGACCGATCCGCCGATTTAGGGTCTTAGGCCCATAAAAGCCACATTTATTAACCGGTTTTGCTGAAATTTGGGACAGTGAGTTGTGTTAGCCCCTTCGACATCCTTCGTCAATTTGGCTCAGATCGGTCCAGATTTGAATATAGTTGTCATATAGACCGATCCTCCGATTTAGAGTCTTAGGCCAATAAAAGCCACATTTATTAAGCGGTTTTGCTGAAATTTGGGACAGTGAGTTGTGTTAGGCTCCTCTACATCCTTCATCAATTTGGCCAAGATCGGTCCAGATTCGGATATAGCTGCCATATAGACCGATCCTCCAATTTAGAGTCTTGTTGAGTTAAGTTAAACCCCATGACACAGTTCTGCATTATGGCACAAATCGGTCAAGATTTGAATATAGCTGCCATATAGACCGATCTCTAGATTTAATATTTTCGGCCCATAAAAGGCGCAATTTATTGTCCAATGCTGCCGAAATTGGGAAAGAGAGTTAAGTTAAGCCCCTCCACATATTTCTGCAATTTGGTCTAGATCGATCAAGATTTGAATATAGCTGTCATATAGACCGATATCTCGATTTAAAGTCTTGGTTCTAAAAAATACTGAAATTTGACACATTGACTTATGTTAGGCTTTTCGACATCCATGTTGTATATCGTTCAGATCAGTTTATTTTAGATATAGCTACTAAAAATACCAAAATTTTGTCATAGATAATTGAACAATAACTTGTACTTATTAGTATTTGGTCCAAATCGGATCATATTTCGATATAACTGCTATGGGGTATAAGGTATGCAATTTTCATTGGATTTTAAGGAAAGGTGGTTTACATATATACCAGAGGTGGTATATATGTAGCCTTTAGCCCTTCCGTCCGTCGGAATAACGACAGCGGTCGAACGCGATTCATCCGATTTTGGTGAAATTTCCACATGGCGTTACATTATGACTTCCAACAACTGTTTTAAGTACAGTTCGAATCAGTCTATAGCCTGATATAGCATACATATAAACCGATCTCCCGATTTGACTTCCTGAGGTCTTACAAGCCGCAATTTTTGTCTGATTTGGCTGAAATGTTATGGTTGGGATTATAAATGGGCCAAATCGGTCCCAAGAACTAAGTCGGGGCCAAATCGGTCCCAAGAACTAAGTCGGGGCCAAATCGGTCCCAAGAACTAAGTCGGTCATATAAACCGATCTTAGTTCTTGACTTCTTGAGCTTCTACTCCAACAACTGTGCTAGGTATGGTCTTAATCAGTCTAAAACCTGATATAGCTGCTACATAAACCGATCTCCCGATAAGGCTTCTTGAGCTTAAGCACATATCGTTTTGGCATAGCTTCCAATAACTGTGTCAAGTATTTTTTAAATAGGTCGATATCCTAATATAGCTCCCATATAAACCGATCTCCTGATTAGACATTTTTAGCCCCGAATAATAATTACGCTCTCTAGAGGCTCAAGAAGCCAAGATCCCAGATCGGTTTTTATGGTCGCACAAATGTTGGAAGTGATACCAAAACACCACGTGCAAAAGTACAGCCATATCGGATAAGAAATGCGCCCTCTAAAAGCTTAAGAAGTTCGGACCCAAGATCAGTTTATATGGCAGGTTATGAACCGATTTGAACCATGCTTAGCACAGTTATTGGAAGTGATATCAAAACACTACGTGCATAATTTCAGTCCAATCGGACGAGAATTGTGCCCTCTAGACGCTGAAGAAGTCAAGACAAAAGCTGGTAGCTATACCAACCCATGGACGGATTTGGCCCATTTACACCTTCAAAAGTTAGCGAGCGAACAAACGGGTGGTCATGGCTAGTTTGACCTAAAATGTCACTACATTCAAGAATATATATACTTCATGAGGTCTTTGACGCATATTTCGAGGTGTTACAAACAGAATGACGAAATTAGTATACCCCCATCCTAAGGTGGAGGGCATAAAAAGTAATTCAAAGAACTTGACTAATGGGATCAATGGTGGAGGGTATATATACGATTCTTCTCGGCCGAATTTTTTATATCAGATTCTTACTCTGTTGTTTTTGTCGTCGTAGCCACATTTTCATGTGGAGGTGGCGAAGCACTTTTTTACTTGTTTAACATATCTTCTTCTTATATTTAAAAATCAATTTGTGTTTGTTTGTGTGTTCCTTATAGACTCAGAAACGGCTTATCCGATTTTCTTGAAATTTCACAGATGATGCGTAATGATCCCGTGGTGAAAATAGAGTACACAATTTTTTGATATCCCAAGGGGGGCGGACCCTCCCTCTTACCCTAATTTTCACAAACGCCAGATCTCGTAGATGGGTGGCGCGATTTAAATTTTTTGTGTTCTCTTATAGTAACCTACAAACAAAAATTTGGTATCCAAATTTCGGATGGCGTACCTAGGGGGACGCCCCAGCCCCAAAACCTACCAAATATATATATAAACCAATCACGACAATATGGAACTTAAATGAAAGGTATTTAAGACTAGAAAACGAATCCAATCCAAACCAATTGTCGGACCAAGTGTTTGGGGGACCACTCCAACCCCCAAAACACCCTAAAATCAGACATATTTACCTATCATGGGAATATGGGACTCCAATGAAACTTATTCACGAGTAGAGTACGAATCTGATATCCAAATGCGGGATCAAGCCCTGGGGGTCCACCTCTTTCTGAAAAAACACCCCCTAAGCAGGACTAATTTGATATACAAATGTGGGACCAAATATTTGGGTAGCCGCCCTCCCCTAAAATATCCCCCAAAAGGACAAATTTACGACCATAGCAATATGGCGTTCAAATGAAAGGTCTTTGGGAGTAATGAATCTGGTATCAATATTTGGGAAAAAGTGTGTATGGGGCCACCATATAGGACGTATTTGCTGACAATTCCAATATGGGACTGAAGTAAGAAGTATTTTAGAGTAGAACACAAATCTGATATATATTTTCAGGGCCAAGTCACTGAACGGCTGCCCCATCCCCTAAAACACCCTCGAAAACGGTCATGTTTGCCCACTATGGAAATATGGGGCTTAAATGAAAGGTATTTGGGAGTAGACCAACATTCGGGACCAACTCCCTAGGGGACGCCCCCCCCCCCCCACAACAACGCCCAAATATAACGTATTGCTAACCATGACAATTTTGGGTCTTAAGGGTAGTGGATCTCGATATTGATAGTTTTTGGGGCCTATACCCTAAACCGGACATATTAGCTGACTTTTACAATAAGGGGTTTAAATGAAAGGCATGTGGTCTCAAAATTAAATTTGATATTAAATTTTGAGGCCAATGGCAATATGAGGTTCAGGTAATTGATATTTGAGAGCAGAGCACGATTCTGATATATTTTCGGGATTAAGTGTTTGGGGGACCACCCCACTCCAAAATACACCCCTAAATCGGTCATATTTACCAACCACGTCAATGTGGGACTCAAATGTATTGGGGGTCTACCCCTTCCCTTAAACACCCCACAAACAACAATTTACTGACCATCGCAATATGGTGCTCAAATAAAGGTATTTGGAAGTAGATTACGAATCTGATATATAAACGTGGAAACATCTATTTGGGGTACCGCCTCTTTCCGAAACACCCCTCAATGAGTAAAAATTGTAGGGCCAAATGTTTGAGGGCGCCTCATCCGTTAACTGCCGTTAAACCAATGGCAATAAGGGGTTTAAATAAATGGTGATATTTTTTTCTGGGCCAAGAGTCTAAGGGACCACTTCACCCCCGAAAACACCTCTAAATCGGACATCATGACAATATCGAGCTGAAATAAAAACTTTTAATAATGGAGTATATCTAACACCCAAACGTTAATGACCCTATACCCTCCGAGCGAATTCATAGACCAGTAAAGATCATATGGGATTCAGATAAAGGCATATTGTCATGCTTTTGCGATATACATATATTATTTTTGTGGCATGGTATTTCACTAAAATCTTTTAATTGTCGAAAATAAATATTCAAAGGATAATTTTGTTCCATATAAAGTAAAAGGAGGCTCAGTGGAGCGGGCCCGGTTCAGCTAGTATTTACTAAAAATAAAGTATGTATTACATTCCGTATGCTTCATATCGTACATATGACCAAAGCTCATAGTTGCTTTGTTTCGGTACCTTGCATGCGTACGAAATTTGAACATCGCATTATAACTGTATCCAAACCGTCTGATATGGTATCATAAATCTGTTAATTGCAAAGGTTTCATCCAGTCAAAATCTTCCGACTTTTGACATTCCTTAATAACCTTAATGGTAAACTTTGTCGGACTTCCTAAAAACTACAAAGTCAGTGGCATATGAACTTGTGTTGTTCTTATTTTTTTATACCCTCCACCATAAGATGGGGGGTATACTAATTTCGTCATTCTGTTTGTAACTACTCGAAATATTCGTCTGAGACCCCATAAAGTATATATATTCTTGATCGTCGTGAAATTTTATGTCGATCTAGCCATGTCCGTCCGTCTGTCCGTCCGTCCGTCCGTCCGTCCGTCCGTCCGTCCGTCCGTCCGTCCGTCCGTCCGTCCGTCTGTCTGTCGAAAGCACGCTAACTTCCGAAGGAGTAAAGCTAGCCGCTTGAAATTTTGCACAAATACTTCTTATTAGCGTAGGTCGGTTGGTATTGTAAATGGGCCATATCGGTCCATGTTTTGATATAGCTGTCATATAAACCGATCTTGGGTCTTGACTTCTTGAGCCTCTAGAGTGCGCAATTCTTATCCGATTGGAATGAAATTTTGCACGACTCGTTTTGTTATGATATCCAACAACTGTGCCAAGTATGGTTCAAATCGGTCCATAACCTGATATAGCTGCCATATAAACCGATCTTGGGTCTTGACTTCTTGAGCCTCTATAGGGCGCAATTCTTATCCGATCAGAATGAAATTTTGCACGACGTGTTTTGTTATGATATCCAACAACTGTGCCAAGTATGGTTCAAATCGGTTCATAAACTGATATAGCTGCCATATAAACCGATCTTGGGTCTTGACTTCGTGAGCCTCTAGAGTGCGCAATTCTTATCCGAATGGAATGGAATTTCGCACGACGTGTTTTGTTATGATACCCAACAACCTTGCCAAGTATGGTTCAAATCGGTCCATAACCTGATATAGCTGCCATATAAACCGATCTTGGGTCTTGACTTCTTGAGCCTCTAGAGGGCACAATTCTTATCCGATTTGAATGAAGTTTTGCACGAAGTATTTCGTTATGATATTCAACAACTGTGCAAAGTATGGTTGAAATCGGTCAATAACCTGATATAGCTGTCATATAAACAGATCTGGGGATTTGACTTCTTGAGCTTCTAGAGGGCGCAATTCCTATCCGATTTGGCTGAAATTTTGCATGACGTATTTTATTTTTACTTTCAACAACTGTGTCAAATAAGGTTCAAATCGGTTCACAACCTGATATAGCTGCCATATAAACCGATCTGGGACCTTGACTTCTTGACCCCAAGAGGTCGCAATTATTATCCGATATGCCTGAAATTTTGTACGATGGATCCTCTCATGACCATCAACAAACGTGTTTATTATGGTCTGAATCGGTCTATAGCCCGATACAGATCCCATATATATCGTTCTCTCTATTTTATTTCGTGAGCCCCAATGGGCGCAATTCTTATACGAATTGGCTGACATTTTACCGGACCATATCTTGATATCGTTTTAATAGCAGAGCAACTCTTTTCTTATCTCCTTTTTTGCCTAAGAAGAGATGCCGGGAAAAGAACTCGACAAATTCGATCCATGGTGGAGGGTATATAAGAT
>NW_026739383.1:0-2000 GCF_963082655.1 Stomoxys calcitrans
CGAATATTTCGAGTAGTTACAAACAGAATGACGAAATTAGTATACCCCCCATCTTATGGTGGAGGGTATAAAAAGCCAGAATTCAAGAATTCTTATGATTTGTGTGTTTTTATGCATAGTGCCATTTTTTATTTTGCTGTTAAGTTCCTAATTGCCATGGGTATAGGATACCTTTTGTGTTATTTTTTATATTTTGTGTTCAATAAAACTAATTTTTTTATACATTCATTGTGTTCATGATATTTAATCTTATACTTGTTACGAAACGTTTAAAAAGCCGGCAATTGTAACTCAAATATTTTCAATCAGCTGATGTTTTTATTACTGGGTAGTTCAGAATTTATTAAAATATGTAGGGATACGTCTATTACAAAAACACTCACGTCATTTTTTTTACATAATACCAACGAAATGTAAATTCGAGTTCGACTACGACTGCTCTCGAAATTCGACTACGACATACATAATAAGGGTGAATATTGGCTGAAAGATATGTATGGGATCTTATCCAAATCTGATCCAATTTTAATGAAATTTTGTAATCGTATTGTAACGTTAAATAAACATCTCTTGCTAAATTTTGCAGACGTAAAATAAAACATCTCGTGTTAAGTTTTGCAAATATCGGATCGAAATTGTGTCTACTACAGCCTTAAAAGATACATATGTGAGCTATACTTAAATCTGATCCGGTTTTGATGAAATATTGCACACATATTGGGATGTTAAAAAAACACTTCGTGTCAAATTTGGTAAAGATAGCACCAAAATTGTGGCATCTCCAGCTTTAAAAGGCATCTCGGATGAAAGATATATAAGACAGCTATGTCTAAATCTGTTCCAATATTAATCAAATTTTGCACACATTTTTGGACGTCACAAGAAGCACTTCGTGCCAAAATTGTGGCTGCTTGCTACAGCTTTGCAATACATCTAAATCTGACCCGATTTTGATGAAATTTTGCACGCGTTTTAAAAATTCACACAAACCGTCTCATGCTAAATTTTGTAAGGATCGGACTAAAATTGTGGCTTCTACAACCTTAAAAAACCATATCGGATGAAAGGAATATATGAGAGTTATACAAATCTTATTCGATTCTGGTGAAATATTGCACACATATTGGGACAACAAAGATACACTTTGTGTAAAATTTGGTAAAGATCAGACCAAAATTGTGGCTTCTCTAGCTGTAAAAGGCATATCGGATGAAAAATATATGTGGAAACCAAGGCAAAGAGCGAAATGAGAGAGGGGAAGTGGCAAATACAAGCGATCACTGTAATTATTGATACGAACATAGTTCTGGATGTCACAAAAAGCACTTCAAGCCAAATTTTGTGATGATCGCACCAAATTTGGCTTCTACAGCCTTTAGGTCAAATCGAATAAAAAATATATATAGGAGCTACATCTAAGTCTGACCCGATATTGATGAAATCTTTCATGAGTATTAAGACATCACACGAAAGATCTCATGATAAATTTTGTAAGGTTCGGACCAAAATTGTGGATACTAAAGACTTAAAAGGCCAAATCGGATGAAATATATATGGGATATATATCCAAATCGCAGCCGACTTTTTTCAAAATTATGGTACCCCAAAAACACAAAATTGGTATTGGTATACAATAACATGAGTTGGTATACAATAACATGAGTGGACGCCCCATCCCCAAATCCACCTGAACGGACATGTGTACCGATTGGGTCAATATGGGTATCTAATGAAAGGTATTTAAGAGTAGAGTACGAATTTGGTATAAAAATTTCACTCTTCATTTTCGGGGGGTCCCCCACCCCCAAAAAAGCCCCAAGGGGCACCTTCACTGCTTTGAGCAACATGGGTACCAAATGAAAGATATTTAAGACTAGAGTACGAACTTGACATTAAAATGTTACCCTAAATGTCAGGGGGTCCCCACCCCCAAAAACACCACCCAGCAGGACACTTTTACCGCTTTGGGCAATATGGGTATCTGACACAAAAATTTATTT
>NW_026739384.1:0-53370 GCF_963082655.1 Stomoxys calcitrans
GACCTCTAGGGGTCAAGAAGTCAAGATCCCAGATCTGTTTATATGGCAGCTATATCAGGCTATGCACCGATTTGAACCTTATTTGACACAGTTGTTGAAAGTAAAAATAAAATACGTCATGCAACATTTCAGCCAAATCGGATTGGAATTGCGCCCTCTAGAAGCTCAAGAAGTCAAATCCCCAGATCTGTTTATATGACAGCTATATCAGGTTATGGACCGATTTCAACCATACTTGGCACAGTGTTGGATATCATAAAGAAATACTTCGTGCAAAAATTCAATTCAAATCGGATAAGAATTGTGCCCTCTAGAGGCTCAAGAAGTCAAGACCCAAGATCGGTTTATATGGCAGCTATATCAGGTTATGGACCGATTTGAATCATACTTGGCACAGTTGTTGGGTATTATAACAAAACACGTCGTGCGAAATTCCATTCCAATCGGATAAGAATTGCGCACTGTAGAGGCTCAAGAATCAAGACCCAAGATCGGTTTATATGGCAGCTATATCAGGTTATGAACCGATTTGAACCATACTTGGCACAGTTGTTGGATATAATAACAAAACACGTCGTGCAAAATTTCATTCCAATCGGAAGATAATGCGCACTCTAGAGGCTCAAGAAGTCAAGACCCAAGATCGGCTTATATGGCAGCTATATCAGGTTATGAACTGATTTGAACCATACTTGGCACAGTTGTTGATATCATAACAAAACACGTCGTGCAAAATTTCATTCTGATCAGATAAGAATTGCACACGCTAGAGGCTCAAGAAGTCAAGACCCAAGATCGGTTTATATGGCAGCTATATCAAAACATGGACCGATATGGGCCCATTTACAATACCAACCGACCTACACTAATAAGAAGTATTTGTGCAAAATTTCAAAGCGGCCAGCTTTACTCCTTCGGAAGTTAGCGTGCTTTCGACAGACAGACGGACGGACGGACGGACGGACAGACGGACGGTCATGGCTAGATCGACATAAAAATGTCACGACGATCAAGAATATATATACTTTATGGGGTCTCAGACGAATATTTCGAGTAGTTACAAACAGAATGACGAAATTAGTATGCCCCCCATCTTATGGTGGAGGGTATATAAGAATAAACCGATCTAAACCATGTACGACATGACGAAGGATGTCGAAAAGCCTAACATAAGTCACTGTGTCAAATTTCAATGAAAACGGATTATAAATGCGCCTTTTATGGGGCCAAAACTTTGAATCGAGATATTGGTCTACATGGCAGCCATATCCAAATCTGGGCCGATCTGGGCCAAGGTGTAGAAAAATGTCGAGGAGCCTAACACAAATCACTGTCCTAAATTACAGCAAAATCGGATAATAAATGTCGCATTTATGGGACTAAGAACCTAAATCGGAGGATCGGTCTATATGGCAGATATATCCAAATCTGAACCGATGTGGGCCAAATTGAAGAAGGACGTCGAAGGGCCTAACACAACTCACTGTCCCAAATTTCAGCAAAATCGGATAATAAATGTGGCTTTTATGGGCCTAAGACACTAAATCGGAGGATGGGTCCATATGGAAGCTATATCCAAATCTGGACCGTTCTGAACCAAATTGACGAAAGACGATTTAGGGTCTTAGGCCCATAAAAGCTACATTTATTATCCGATTTTGCTGAAATTTGGGACAGTGAGTGGTGCTAAGCCCTTCGATATCCTTCGTCAATTTGGCCCAGATCGGTCCAGATTTGGATATAGCTGCCATATAGACCGATCCTCCGATTTAGGGTCTAAGGCCCAAAAAAGCCATATTATACCCTCCACCATAAGATGGGGGGTATACTAATTTCGTCATTCTGTTTGTAACTACTCGAAATATTCGTCTGAGACCCCATAAAGTATATATATTCTTGATCGTCGTGACATTTTATGTCGATCTAGCCATGTCCGTCCGTCTGTCCGTCCGTCCGTCCGTCCGTCCGTCCGTCCGTCCGTCCGTCTGTCTGTCGAAAGCACGCTAACTTCCGAAGGAGTAAAGCTAGCCGCTTGAAATTTTGCACAAATACTTCTTATTAGTGTAGGTCGGTTGGTATTGTAAATGGGCCATATCGGTCCATGTTTTGATATAGCTGCCATATAAACCGATCTTGGGTCTTGAATTCTTGAGCCTGTAGAGTGCGCAATTCTTATCCGATTGGAATGAAATTTTGCACGACGTGTTTTCTTATTATATCCAACAACAGTGCCAAGTATGGTTCAAATCGGTCCATAACCTGATATAGCTACCATATAAACCGATCTTGGGTCTTGACTTCTTGAGCCTCTAGAGTGCGCAATTCTTATCCGATTGGAATGGAATTTCTCACGACGTGTTTTGTTATGATACCCAACAACTGTGCCAAGTATGGTTCAAATCGGTCCATAACCTGATATAGCTACCTTATAAACCGATCTTGGGTCTTGACTTCTTGACCCTCTAGAGGGCACAATTATTATCCGATTTGAATGAATTTTTGCACGAAGTATTTCGTTATGATATCCAACAACTGTGCCAAGTATGGTTCAAATCGGTCCATAACCTGATATAGCTGCCATATAAACCGATCTTGGGTCTTGACTTCTTGAGCCTCTAGAGTGCGCAATTCTTATCCGATTGGAATGAAATTTTGCACGACGTGTTTTCTTATTATATCCAACAACAGTGCCAAGTATGGTTCAAATCGGTCCATAACCTGATATAGCTACCATATAAACCGATCTTGGGTCTTGACTTCTTGAGCCTCTAGAGTGCGCAATTCTTATCCGATTGGAATGGAATTTCTCACGACGTGTTTTGTTATGATACCCAACAACTGTGCCAAATATGGTTCAAATCGGTCCATAACCTGATATAGCTACCTTATAAACCGATCTTGGGTCTTGACTTCTTGACCCTCTAGAGGGCACAATTCTTATCCGATTTGAATGAATTTTTGCACGAAGTATTTCGTTATGATATCCAACAACTGTGCCAAGTATGGTTCAAATCGGTTAATAAACTGATATAGCTGTCATATAAACAGATCTGGGGATTTGATTTCTTGAGCTTCTAGAGGGCGCAATTCCTATCCGATTTGGCTGAAATTTTGCATGACGTATTTTATTTTTACTTTCAACAACTGGGTCAAATAAGGTTCAAATCGGTTCATAACCTGATATAGCTGCCATATAAACCGATCTGGGATCTTGACTTCTTGACCCCTAGAGGTCGCAATTATTATCCGATATGCCTGAAATTTTGTACGTTAGATCCTCTCATGACCATCAACAAACGTGTTTATTATGGTGTGAATCGGTCTTAGCCCGATACAGATCCCATATAAATCGTTCTCTCTATTTTACTTCGTGAGCCCCAATGGGCGCAATTCTTAAACGAATTGGCTGAAATTTTACACAGGCCTCCAACATATAATTTAATTGTGGTCCGAACCGGACCATATCTTGATATCGTTTTAATAGCAGAGTAACTCTTTTCTTATATCCTTTTTTGCCTAAGAAGAGATGCCGGGGAAAGAACTTGACAAATGCGATCCATGGTGGAGGGTATATAAGATTCGGCCCGGCCGAACTTAGCACGCTTTTACTTGTTTATTATCTAATTTTGCTGTAATTTGGGACAGTGAGTTTTGTTAGGCCCTTCGATATCCTTCGTCAATTTGGCCCAGATCGGTCCAGATTTGGACATAGCTGCCATGTAGCCCGATCCTCCGATTTAGGGTCTAAGGCCCATAAAAGCCACATTTATTATCCGATTTTGCTGTAATTTGGAACAGTGAGTTGTGTTAGGCCCTTCGACGTCCTTCGTGAATTTGTCTCAGATCGGTCCAGATTTGGATATAAAGGGTGATTTTTTTGAGGTTAGGATTTTCATGCATTAGTATTTGACAGATCACGTGGGATTTCAGACATGGTGTCAAAGAGAAAGATGCTCAGTATGCTTTGACATTTCATCATGAATAGACTTACTAACGAGCAACGCTTGCAAATCATTGAATTTTATTACCAAAATCAGTGTTCGGTTCGAAATGTGTTCAAATTTTGACAAATTTTGTTCAGCGATGAGGCTCATTTCTGGTTGAATGGCTACGTAAGTAAGCAAAATTGCCGCATTTGGAGTGAAGAGCAACCAGAAGCCGTTCAAGAACTGCCCATGCATCCCGATAAATGCACTGTTTGGTGTGGTTTGTACGCTGGTGGAATCATTCGACCGTATTTTTTCAAAGATGCTGTTGGACGCAACGTTACGGTGAATGAACACATTTCGAACCGAACACTGATTTTGGTAATAAAATTCAATGATTTGCAAGCGTTGCTCGTTAGTAAGTCTATTCATGATAAAATGTCAAAGCATACTGAGCATCTTTCTCTTTGACACCATGTCTGAAATCCCACGTGATCTGTCAAATACTAATGCATGAAAATCCTAACCTCAAAAATATCACCCTTTAGCTTCCATATAAACCGATCCTTCGATTTAGGGTCTTAGGTCTTAGGTCTTAGGTGCGGTTCAGATTTGGATATAGCTGCCATATAGACCGATCCTCCGATTTAGGGTCATAGGCCAATAAAAGCTACATTTATTACCCGAGTTTGCTGAAATTTGGGAAAGTTAGTTGTGTTAGGCCCTTTGACATCCTTCGTTTATTTGGCCTAGATCGGTTCAGATTTGCATATAGCTGCCATATAGACCGATCCTCCGATTTAGGGTTTTAGGCCCATAAAAGCCACATTTATTATCCGATTTTGCTGTAATTTGGGGCAGTGAGTTTTGTTAGGCCCTTCGACATCCTCCGTCAATATGGCTCAGATCGGTGCAGATTTGGATATAGCTGCCATATAGACCGATCTCTCGGTTTTAGGTTTTGGGGCCATAAAAAGCGCATATATTGTCCGATGTTGCCGAAATTTGGGACAAAGAGTTAGGTTAAGCCCCTCCATATATTTCTGCAATTTGGTCTAGATCGATCAAAATTTGCATAAAGCTGCCATAAAAACAGATCTCTCGATTTAAAGTCTTGGCCCCATAAAAGGCGCATTTTTAATCCGATTGCACTGAAATTTGACACACTGACTTATTTTATGCTTTTCGACATTCGTGTCGTTTATAGTTCAGATCGGTTTATTTTTAGATATAACTACTAAGAGATCAATATTAGATATATACAATTGAACAGTGACTTTTAGTTTTTAGTATTTGGTCCAAATCGGAACATATATTGATATAGCTGCTATGGGGCATAAGGTATGAATTTTGCACCGGATTTTGACGAAAGGTGGTTTACATATATACCCGAGGTGGTGGGTATTCAAAGTTCCGCCCGGCGCGAATTTAACGCCTTTTTACTTGTTCTATTTGTAAAAGTCATTTAAAGAACTTGACAAATGCGATCTATGGTGGAGGGTACATAAGATACGGCCCGGCCGAACCTAGCACGCTTTTACTTGTTATAAAGATACACTGTTCCCAAAATTTCTTTTGAGACAAAATTTTTTATAAATTTTTTTCTAAAAACAACATATTCATGACATAAGATTTTCTTTAAATCTAGTTTGAACATTTTTCTTTGAGTGCTTTCCTCCTTCTGTGTATGTGCAAATGCGAAACGAGGCTAGAACCATTTTGACATTTTTGTTGAAGATGAAAAATGTTTCATATGCAAAAATGTCACACGCATTATGAATTGTTGCAGAAAAGTCAACATGTGTTGCAGAAAGCAATGAAAAAAAAAAATAAATGAATCCAAGGAAAAGCTGCCGCAGCAAGGCAAGCCATACGAGTTGCTGACTACCCAAAAACTATAAGCTGTGAAATTAACTTTTTCCACCACCCTATTTGATGTCCACAATTCCTAACGAGGCAATCAGTTAGCAAAAATGGATGCAGATTGCAGAGTAAGGCCAAATGAAAAAAAGGAAACTGATAACATTTTGGGTGAAGAGATAATTAAAAAGGCATTTTAAGCTGCAACAGGAAGCCTTAACAATTCACCTTGCCAAGGCAACTGCGTTCAAATCTATCCTTCATTTACTCACAAGGATTAAGACATGACAAAAGTTTTCACAATCAAAAATGTGTTATGTCAAGCTCAAGAAGGTGATGGGTAGAATGATTCAAACTCCCCAACAAGTTTATGTTTAGTTAAGTGAATCCTTCACATAGGTTATCACTCCCAAAGTGTATTCAAGAAAAAGTTTAACAATCAATGAAATGCAATGCATTTTAATGTGTCTTTTTATACCCTCCACCATAAGATGGGGGGTATACTAATTTCGTCATTCTGTTTGTAACTACTCGAAATATTCGTCTGAGACCCCATAAAGTATATATATTCTTGATCGTCGTGAAATTTTATGTCGATCTAGCCATGTCCGTCCGTCTGTCCGTCCGTCCGTCCGTCCGTCCGTCCGTCCGTCCGTCCGTCCGTCCGTCTGTCTGTCGAAAGCACGCTAACTTCCGAAGGAGTAAAGCTAGCCGCTTGAAATTTTGCACAAATACTTCTTATTAGTGTAGGTCGGTTGGTATTGTAAATGGGCCATATCGGTTCATGTTTTGATATAGCTGCCATATAAACCGATCTTGGGTCTTGACTTCTTGAACCTCTAGAGTGCGCAATTCTTATCCGATTGGCACGAAATTTTGCACGACGTGTTTTGTTATGACATCCAACAACTGTGCCAAGTATGGTTGAAATCGGTTCATAATCTGATATAGCTGCCATATAAACCGATCTTGGGTCTTGACTTCTTGAGCCTCTAGAGTGCGCAATTCTTATCCGATTTGAAAGAATTTTGGCACGACGTGTTTTGTTATGATGTCCAACAACTGTGCCAAGTATGGTTCAAATCGGTTCATAATCTGATATAGCTGCCATATAAACCGATCTTGGGTCTTGACTTCTTGAGCCTCTAGAGTGCCCAATTCTTATCCGATTTGAATGAATTTTGGCACGACGTGTTTTGTTATGATATCCAACAACTGTGCTAAATATGGTTCAAATCGGTCCATAATCTGATATAGCTGGCATATAAACCGATCTTGGGTCTTGAATTCTTGAGCCTCTAGAGTGCGCAATTCTTATCCGATTGGAATGAAATCTTGCACGACGTGTTTTGTTATGATAGTCAACAACTGTGCCAAGTATGGTCCTAATCGGTCCATAACCTGATATAGCTGCCATATAAACCGATCTTGGGTCTTGACTTCTTAAGCCTCTAAAGTGCGCAATTCTTATCAGATTGGAATGAAATTTTGCACGACATATTTTTTTATGATATCCAACAAGTGTGCCAAAAATGGTTCAAATCGGCTCATAAACTGATATAGCTGTCATATAAACAGATTTGGGGACTTGACTTCTTGAGCTTCTAGAGGACGCAATTCCTACCTGATTTGGCTGAAATTTAGCATGACGTTTTTTATTTTTTATTTTTTCTTTCAACCACTGTGTCAAATAAGGTTTAAATCGGTTCATAACCTGATATAGCTGCCATGTAAACCGATCTGGGATCTTGACTTCTTGAGCCTCTAGAGTGCGCAATTCTTATCCGATTTGCCTGAAATTTTGTACGATGGATCCTCTCTTGACCATCAACATACGTGTTGATTATGGTCTAAATCTGTTTATAGCCCCATACAGCTCCCATATAAATCGATCTCTCTATTTTACTTCTTGAGCCCCCAAAGGGCGCAATTCTTACTCGAATTGGCTGACATTTTACACAGGCCTCCAACATATAATTTAATTGTGGTCCAAACCGGACCATATCTTGATATCGCTCTAATAGCAGAGCAAATCTTTTCTTATATCACTTTTTGCCTAAGAAGAGATATCGGGAAAAGAACTCGACAACTGCGCTCCATGGTGGAGGGTATATAAGATTCGGCCCGGCCGAACTTAGCACGCTTTTACTTGTTTTGCCTAAGAAGAGATGCCGGGAAAAGAACTCGACAAATGCGATCCATGGTGGAGGGTATATAAGATTCGGCCCGGCCGAACTTAGCACGCTTTTACTTGTTTTGTTCTAAAAAATTTAATAGTGACATATATATTAATTCGACCACTCAATGTCCGTACCAAATTTGGATGCTTAAGTTTTCCAATTTTCTCAGGATTGAGACGAAATGGGGTTTACATATATATCCGAGGTGGTGGGTATCCAAAGTTCGGCCCGGCCGAACTTAACGCTTTTTACTTGTTGACTTTAACATTTTTGTAACTTTGTCTTCTTGGTTTGGCTCGAGGTCATCGAAAAATTTACAAAAACAGGTGTTGGTGTTTTATATGATTGCTTTATTTACAATTTTTACCAATTTTTCGACCACCGCCGGCCATCTTCATCAGGGTTTTAACTACAAATTTAACAAACAATTAATTTTACAAGTAATTAAAAACATTTATACATTTGAAAATAATTACATTTTGGAACAAAACAATCGACTTTTCCTTTAAAGCGCACAAGTTCTACTAAAGCTCTTTCGTTTTTGTCTGTATTTTTGTACCAAATTTCTGTAAATTTGTGTCTTGTGTCTGTGTCTCTCTTAAAGTTCATATGTTTGTAGGGATGTCAATAATATGTAACATTTCTAAAGTAAATCGTCTTTTCAGACGCCTATGCCTGAAATTTTGTACGATGGATCCTCTCATGACCATCAACAAACGTGTTAATTATGGTCTGAATCGGTCTATAGCCCGATACAGATCCCATATAAATCGTTCTCTCTATTTTACTTCGTGAGCCCCAATGGGCGAAATTCTTATACGAATTGGCTGAAATTTTACACAGGTCTCCAACATATAATTTAATTGTGGTCCGAACCGGACCATATCTTGATATCGTTTTAATAGCAGAGCAACTCTTTTCTTATATCCTTTTTTGCCTAAGAAGAGATGCCGGGAAAAGAACTCGATAAATGCGATCCATGGTGGAGGGTATATAAGATTCGGCCCGGCCGAACTTAGCACGCTTTTATTTTAATTTTGAAATGGTCAAGGCCCTGTGTAGTGTAAGCGTTTCGCCGCAAGATCCTTAAGTTGGTCACCTCGGAATTAAGAAAAATTGTTCCGGCTGCCAAATCATCATTTGTGATCCGACTTCTAAAATTCTTTTTTTGCTGAATAGCGCTGAAAAATTCTAAGAAAAAAAAAAACAAATAAAGATATCTTAATAATTCTGTTTGATATTTACAGATATAAGTGTATTTAAAAGACCAAAATTAAATAAGTTTTTACAGAGCTAAGATAGTTTCCAAATCGGCATTTTGTTTGGAAAATTTTCTGTAGAGGCTACAATTATGGTTTCGTGTAAAAAATTGTTTGCATGGGTTCAGGGAACATATGAAATAAAACAAGTAAAAAGGCGTTAAGTTCGGCCGGGTCGAACTTTGGATACCCACCAACTCGGGTATATATGTAAACCACCTTTCATCAAAATTCGGTGCAAATTGCATACCTTATGCTCCATAGCAGCTATATCAATATATATTCCGATTTGGACCTGATAAATACTAATAAGCAAAAGTTATTGTTCAATTGTGTATAACAAAATATTGGTCTTTTTAGTAGTTATATCTAAAAATAAACCGATCTGAACTATATACGACACGGATGTCGAAAAGCATAACATAAGTCAGTGTGTAAAATTTCAGTGCAATCGGATTAAAAATGCGCCTTTTATGGGGCCAAGGCTTTAAATCGAGAAATCGGTCTATATGGCAGCTATATGCAAATCTTGATCGATCTAGACCAAATTGCAGAAATATGTGGAGGGGCTTAACTTAACTCTTTGTCCCAACATCGGACAACATCCTGGCAACATCGGACAATAAATGCGCTTTTTATAGCCCTTAAACCTAAAACCGAGAGATCGGTCTATATGGCAGCTATATCCAAATCTGGACCGATCTAAGCCAAATTGACGAAGGACGTTGAAGGGTCTAACACAACTCACTGTCCCAAATTTCAGCAAAATCGAATAACAAATGCGGCTTTTAGCGGCCTACGACCCTAAAATGGAGGATCGGTCTATATGACAGTCATATCCAAATCTGAACCGATCTGAGCCATATTAACGGAGGATGTCGAAGGGCGTAAGATAACCCACTGTCCCAAATTTCAGCAAAATCAGATAATAAATGTGGCTTTTATGGGCCTATGACCCTAAATCGAAGGATCGGTCTATATGGCAGCTATATCCAAATCTGAACCCATCTGGGCCAAATTGACGAAGGACGTTGAAGGATCTAACACAACTCACTGTCCCAAATTTCAGTAAAATCGGATAATAAATGTGGCTTTTAGGGGCCTAAGACCCTAAATTGGAGGATCGGTCTATATGGCAGCTATATCCAAATCTGAACCGATTTGAGCCATATTAACGGAGGATGGGGAAGGGCCCAAGACAACGCACTGTCCCAAATTTCAGCAAAATCGGATAATAAATGAAGCTTTTATGGGCCTATGACCCTAAATCGGAGGATCGCTCTATATTGCAGCTATTTCCAAATCTGGACCGATCTGAGCCAAATTGACGGAGGATGACGAAGGGACTAAAACAAACTCACTGTCCCAAATTTCAGTAAAATCGAATAATAAATGTGGCTTTTATGAGCCTACGACCCTAAATTAGAGGATCAGTCTATATGGCGGCTATATCAAAATATAGTCCGATATAGCCCATCTTTGAACTTAACCTGCTTATGAACAAAAAAAGAATCTGCGCAAAGTTTCAGCTCAATATCTCTATTTTTGATTTCAACAGACAGACGGACGGACATGTCTAGATCGTCTCGGTCTATATGGCAGCTATATCCAAATCTGAACCGATTTGACCCATATTAACGGAGGATGGGGAAGGGCCCAAGACAACGCACTGTCCCAAATTTCAGCAAAATCGGATAATAAATGAAGCTTTAATGGGCCTATGACCCTAAATCGGAGGATCGCTCTATATTGCAGCTATTTCCAAATCTGGACCGATCTGAGCCAAATTGACGGAGGATGACGAAGGGACTAACACAACTCACTGTCCCAAATTTCAGTAAAATCGAATAATAAATGTGGCTTTTAGGGGCCTACGACCCTAAATTAGAGGATCAGTCTATATGGCGGCTATATCAAAACATAGTCCGATATAGCCCATCTTTGAACTTAACCTGCTTATGAACAAAAAAAAGGATCTGCGCAAAGTTTCAGCTCAATATCTCTATTTTTGAATACTGTCGCGTGATTTCAACAGACAGACGGACAGACGGACGTACATGTCTAGATCGTCTTAGATTTTTACGCTGATCAAGAATATATATACTTTATAGGGTCGGAAATGGATATTTCGATGTGTTGCAAACGGAATGACAAAATGAATATACCCCCATCCGTCGGTGATGGGTATAAAAATATTTGAGCTAATGGGGATCTAGGCTTCGCATTTTGAGATCTCGAGGGGTTTTCCAATTGTTAAATAAATAAATGGCCTATCCTAAAGTAACTTAAGCACCCGTTTAGGTTGACATAGCTTGTTGAAATTTCACTTGAAAATTATCCATAATATTTCCTCGTTACAAAAAAATATATTGGTATTTAAGCTATTTTTTCAATTAAGAATAAATAATGAAAATACTTTGTTGGCCAAAAAATGCAAAAAACACTTTTTGCGCATTCTTTGATTTTTAAGCTGTATAAATTTTAACTGAATTGTGGACATGTGGACACTTTTTGCAGCAAGTCATTGTAAATTTTGTCACCAATCCAAATACAAATGAAAATCAATCTAAAAATACCGTTTTAATATTACTACCTCAGAGTTGATGTTTGCACTAGTTCAGATTATCGCCGCAATGTTGCCAAAGTCATACAGATTTAATATCGGATTAGTTCATGTACTCGCCGCAATTGAACCAGAGCGCTATAACGAATTCAGCTATTTTAGTACCACGACATCTACTCTTTAACGCGGGTCAATTTTTTTGGGCCCATTATAACTATAACATAGAAAGAAATATCTCTCTATATACAAAAGTCATAGTGTGTTTACTTGTACGTTTTTTTTGAGATTCGAAAATGACCGAACCGATTTTCTTTAATTTTCCGCAGATTGTGTTGGATGGTCTGGAAGGAATAATAGGCTACATAAATTTTTGATATCGGAAGCGGGTCGGAACCTTGCCCCAAAAATAACTATCCGGAATTAAAAGTGGATCGATTGTAATAATATTGGACTCAAATTAACGGTATTTGGGAGTAGAAAACGAAACTTAAATTAAAGTTTGAAGCTAATTCGCATAGGGCTGGCCCCACCATAAACCATAAATAAATTCTGCCCAAAACTTTTTACAGAGATACCCAAAATGCCCATTTCGGGCAAAAATAGTTTCCAAATCGGTATTTTTTAGTAAATTTTCTGTGGAGGCTATAAATATGGTTTGGTTCAAAAAATTTTGTGCATGAGTTTAGGAAACATATGAAGTAAAAAATATTAGCCCTGTGGGGGACTTAGCTGAGAACTCGCGGGGTTTTTCTAATTGTTTTAATAAAAACTTGCCTATTTTGAGGCATATATTGCACCCGTTTAGGTTGACATATTTTTTTCAAGTTTTACTTGAAACGTATCTATAATATGCTTTTTTAATAAAGACTAATCAATGTAAATACTTTTTATGACAAAAAAAAAAAAAACGCAAAAAAATCACATTCTTTGATTTTAATTTTAAATCCACCAGTTCAAATTATGCATCAAAATGAAAGTTAACCTAAAAATCGTTCAAGTTACTCTAAACAACACAAATATCGCTCGTAAGTCGAAACGTTCTGAGTACGTATAACCTCAAAAATGTCAAGCTTTACGATAGAGCTCTCAGTTGGGAGATTACACCACAAGGGTTGTCCAATCCCGAAATATAAAAGACAACCCTCGTATACAACAAGTGATGGGAACGTGGTCTGAAGAAAGGGCGTTTGAGTGAGTCTCTAGATGAGATATTGTTGGAATAGAATTCTGGGCGAACCGTGTAGGATTTGGAGGATTATAAACATGTACTCAGGACTGATTTTGATATTTATAAAGTACGTTCCCAGCGGTGTTACTCATTACCCAATTCCAGCTTGTATGTTGTGCGTTAAAGTCGCCAAAAATTAAAACATCATTATTTTTTCTATTTAACTTTATTAAGTCATATTTAATGTTAGGCTTCTAATGTGGGGTATAAGCAGATGTTATTATAACATTGTTCCCCTTAATTAATTCCAATGAACACACAGCTTTTCTAATTCCAATGAACACACAGCCGCCATGAGTTAACCGATCATTACTGTGGATTTTGTAGCCTTCCATCTTGAATTTATGATGAGGTTTGAGAAATGTTTCATTTAAGAGAAAAACATATGATTTTGTTGTAAAAATCAAAATTCAGCAAATTCTGCTGCATAATTGCTGCATTTTGTGGTTATGCCTTGGCAATTCCTGTGTATAACATGAATCTGATTTATGTTGAATGAATTATAAAGTATGACGCAACATCATTCCTAAAACTCTGAATTTATCATATCTGTTCTGCACTGTTGTAGGCGATCAATAGCTTCAAAGTAAATATCATCATAACAAATTCATCATCGTTAAGTCGTCCGCATCGTCTACTTGACTGGGTTGTAACGTTAGAGTATAGGTTGCAATTGCCAAATGGTTGAGTACTAAAATTTCTAGCTGATTGACGGCCAGCTGTTTGAACATATGGGGATCTTAACCCACTAAAAATTAACCACCCTGTGTTCTAGATTAACATGTTGGATTATCAACAGCTGATCGAGAAGACAAACCTTGGTTTTTGTAACCAGCTTGAGGGAAATCATCTGGTTCTATGTAATATTCATACACACATCGTGTACCACAGGAAATTTTATTCGTAACTCGATTACGCATTTGCGTGTAATCTTGTCTACATGGACATTTTGGATCATCAGCCTTATGGTTCACATTATTTAGGTTTCTCTTGGAACAGTTAAAATATTTATACACAACAGGACCATCGCGTTGAGTCTGATTTAAAGTACAAACTGGGAGATCATGGTTACCGGCGCATGCAGGACAGACAACTGTTCGGTGATAATTCCTAGAGCCATGACCAAACATTACACATTTCGCAAATTGTGTGGGACCTTTGTTATTTTTAATTGGGCCACTTCACAACGATTCCATAGAAAAATCTAATTGTGCGGATTTCCTTTTTTGAAATTTGATGACGGCCGTATTCATTCATATATATCTCGTCGTCTTGAAATTACTTTTGTTCCGATGAATATTTTTTGGAGCTAGTATTGCGACCTCAACCAAGCGATTATTTTAGAAAAGATCATAGTTTGGCCAACAACAATTGGTGGAAACGTATCTCATGTTATAGTAATTTCACCATCTTCTTTACTTGCTGATTCCATATCATCTCTATCGAGCGCTTGATATCGATTGGCCGAATCGAGAACTGTAGCATATCTTAGATATTTGAAAGGCATTCGTTAGAAACAAACGCAACTCTACGTTTATTATTTCTTAGAAATACCATAATGTAATATTTTAAGGAAAACATTTTTAGCGCAGAAAAATTAACATGTGGTATCAGCTGATTACCAGAAAGGACTGTGATATTTTCATTTAAAATTCAGATAATTTATATGAAATTAAGATATTCGACTTGAAATTCAGATATTCCATTTGAATATCAGAATACCTCACTTTGAAGTGTAATTAAGAAAATACCAATTGAAATTTAGAATTCCGTTTGTAATTCAGAAATTTCATTTAATATTTTGAAATTTCATTTGAAATTCAGAAATTTCATTTGAAATTCGGAAATTTCATTTGAAATTCAGAAATTTCATCGGAAATTCAGAATTTTTTTTTTTAAATATAAAATATTTAAATCGAAATTCAGATACTTTATTTGAAATTCAGAAAATGTCAATTAAAATTCCGAATCTTTCAATTGAAATTTAGAATATTTCAATTGAAATTCAGACTATGCCACTTTCAAGAGTGATTCAAAAACTAACAATTGAATTTCAGAAATTCCATTTATAATTCAGAAATTTTATTTTAAATTCAAATATTTTATTTGTAACTCAGAAATATTCTTTATATTCAGATATTTCATTTAAAATTTCAAATATTCCAATTGAAATTCAGAGTACTTCAATTGAGATTTAGAATATTTCATTTGCAATTCAGACTACTCCACTTTTAAGTACAATTCAGAAAATACCATTTGAAATTGAGAAATTCCATTTATAATGCAGAAATTTAAATTAAATTCTCATATACAGCGGTCAAAAAAAGTATTCATCATTAGCAAAATTGATAATAAATTCACTTATTTTGGGTAATTGAAGAAAATTTAAAGTAAACAAATAATGCAGTTTTATGCAATAGTTTATTTTTCGTAATATGTTTTAAAATAAATTCAAAAAATAAATTTAATTAGCGCAAAAAATGCAATTTTATATAATAACACCAAAAACAGAACAAAAAAAGTATTCATCATTGATGTGCTATCATCAAAGTCAAATTCAAATATTATTTGGGAATCCCCCTTTTCTGTTTTATTTAGTAAAGGAGGCTTTGCCCTTGACAGCAAATATTTAATTTCATTGAAAATATAGTTTTTGTCAAAATGGGTCGTAAGCAAAACGAGGTTTCTGATGAGGTAAAAGTTTTGATAATAAAACACCACAGGAATGGTTTAACTAAAAAAACTATCAGTGAAATATTAAATAGACCACGATCTACTATACAATCCATCATCAGAAAGTGGACAGAAACGAAAACTGTTGACAATAAACCAAGATCTGGTCGACCAAAAGCACTTTCAGTTGGAGATGTGCGTTGGCTAGTGCGGCAAGTTCAGAAAACTCCGAAGACAAATGCGACCATTCTTCGTAAAAACACTATGGAATATTTAGGGAAGGAAGTTACTACACAAACAATTCGAAATACACTCAAAAGGCATAGTTACAGAGGAAGAACTGCACGTAAGAAGCCCTTTATAAATAAAATAAACCGAGTGAAAAGGCTAAACTTCGCAAAAATGTATGTAAAACAGCCCGAATCATTTTGGAAAACAGTCATTTTTGCAGACGAGAGCAAGTTTAATCTTTTTGGGTGCGATGGAAAGGTCATAGTGTACAGAAAACCAAATACAGAGCTTGAAGAACGAAACACAGTTGCTACTGTAAAACATGGTGGAAGTGGTTTAATGGTTTGGGGGTGTATGGCGGCTTCAGGAGCGGGAAATCTTGAAATTATTAATGGAGTAATGGATCATAAGTATTACATTGACATTTTAAAGAGGAATTTAAAAGATAGTGCTGTAAAACTTGGGCTTGGTAATAACTTTCAATATTATCAAGATAATGACCCCAAACATTCTGCTTTAAATACCAAGATGTGGATGCTGTATAACTGCCCCAAAGTCATTAAAACTCCTCCTCAAAGTCCCGACTTGAACCCAATTGAACATCTTTGGGAACATCTCGAACGCAAATTGAGAACGCGCAATTTTTCGAGCAAGAGTCAAATGCAACAGGTGATAATGGAGGAATGGACTAATATAGACCAAAATATAACCGCTAAATTAGTCCAATCGATGTCAAACCGTTTAAAAGAAGTTATAAGACGCGGTGGTCGAATAACAAAGTATAAATTTTTTTAAATTATGTTATTTATTTTTTTGTTTTTTTGCAATGATGAATACTTTTTTTGTTTAATTTTTTGTGTTCAGCTGTAAAATGGCCCTTTTTGTTCCAATAAATACTATTTTTTTCTTTAAAAACTATGAAATTGTGTACATATATATGAATTGTGTACACAAGCACTACTGCATCATTAGTTTAATATGTTTTTATTCCAATTGTCTTTTGTAGACTTATTAAAAAAAAAAACATTGAATGATGAATACTTTTTTTGACCGCTGTATGCTATTTGAAATTCAGATATTCCATTTGAAATTCAAACCACTCCACTTTCAAGTGTAATTCAGATATTCCAAGTACCAACTGCAATTCAGAAATTCCATTTTTAATTCAGAAATTTCATTTGAAATTCAGATATTAAATTACAAAATTAAAAATTTCATTTGATATTCAGAAAGTCCATATAAAATTCGGATTATTTCAATTAAAATTCAGGTACTCCATCCGACATTCAGATATTCCATCTAAAATTCAGATATTTTATTAGAAATTCAGAATATATTTTTTGAAATTCAGAATATTTCAATTGAATTTCAGAATATTTGAATTTAAATTAAGAATATTTCAACAGAAATTCAGCTTACACAACTTTGAAGTGTAATTCATAAAATACGAATTGAAATTCAGAAACTCCATTTCTTATTCAGAAAATTAATTTAAAATTCAGATATTTTATTTGAAACTCAGAAATTCTATGTGATGTTCAGACACTCCATTTCAAATTCAGAATATTTTTTATTATAAGGGGCTATGTTTTAAAAGATGTGGGAAAGTTTTTTTAAAAAAAGTTCAGAAAAATGCATTAAATCTTTACTTGGGTCGATAGAACGGTACATATAATTTATTTCATGCAAACCTTGATCGTGGCTGCGCCTCAAATGGTTCATCCGCTTAGTCTAATTTTGGCATACTCTTTTCAACATTTCGGCCGGTATCTCACAAATAAATAATTTAATGTTGTCTTAAAATACGTAAATTGAAGCGGGCCTGTCTGTATAGACATGAGCTTCAACATGGCCACACAAAAAAAGTCTAGAGGCGTTAAATCGCACGATATAGGCGGCCAATTGACCGGTCCCGAACGTGAAATAAAGTCCTTACCTAACTTGCCTCTCAATAAGTCCATTGTTACGCGTGCTGTTTGGCATGTGGCACCGTCTTGTTGAAACCATATGTCATACAAGTCAAGCTCTTGTTTTTTGGGCAAAAAATTTTAGATATCGTCTCACGGTAGCGCTCACTATTTACATGTACTTTGCGATTCGCATCATCTTTGAAGAAGTACGCTCCAATGATGCCACCAGCCCATAAACCGCACCAAATTGTGACTTTTTCTGGATGCATCGGTAGCTCTTGCAATGCTTCTGGCTGATCTTCACTCCAAAATCGACAATTCTGCTTATGAACTTTTTTAACAGATAACTTTTTTTTGATAATAAAATTAATTAATTTGCAAGCGTTGTTTGTTTACAAGACAATTCATGGTTAAATTGTAGACCAATCTGAAGATGTTTGACAGTGAAACAAAACACGAAACGTACGTGAGCAGTGAAAACCAGTGTTGTCGAAAAGATAATAGCTAAAAAATCACCATTTATTGTATGAACTTCAAAATATTTCGATTGAAATTCAGATATTTTGATTTTCAAAATATATTAATTGATATTCAGATATTCCATTTGATATTCTATTCCATATATTATATTTTATATTTAATAATTTCAATTAAGATTGCGATAGTTTTTTGAAATTCAGAATGTGTTTATTAAAATTCAGACATTCCATTTGAAATTTCAATTAGAATTCAGAATATTTCAATTGAAAGTCAGACTCCATAAAATACCAATTGAAATTGAGAAATTCAAACTGTAATTCAGAAGTTCTTTTGAAGTTCAGAAATTCCGTATGATATCCATACAGTCCTTTTGAAATTCAGAATAATTCATTTGAAATTCAGATACTTCTTTTGAAATTCAGAATATTTCAATTCAAAGGTAGGTATTTTATTTGAAATTCAGAATATTTTATCTAAAATTCAGAATATTTCAGGTCAGGTCAATCAGGACTGGTGTAACTTTCAAATGTAATTCAGATTAAACCTATTGAAATTGATAAATTCCGTTTAAATTAAGAATTTCATTTAAAATTCAGGTAGTAAATTTGAATTTCAGAAATTCCGTATGATATTCAGATATTTTATTTGAACTTTAGATACTTCATTTGAAGATCATTTCATAAATTCCATTTGAAATATTAAAATTTTTCAATTGAAAATCAAATATTCCATTCGAAGTTCAATTATAATTCAGAAGATTCCAATTGAAATTCTGACTACACCACTTTTAAGAGTATTTCAGAAAATACCAATTTAAAAATTAGAAATTCCATGTAGTGTTCAGATATTCCATTTGAAATGCAGAATATTTTATTTTCAATTAAGACCCCCTTATGTAAAATTCATATATTTTATTCGAAATTCAGATATTGTATTTGAAATTCAGATATTTTATTTGAAATTCAGAAAATTTATTTGAATTTCAGAATATGTAAAATGCAATTTAGATATTCCATTTGAAATTCAGAATATTTCTATAAAAACTAGAAATATTTCAATTGAAAATCAGACTACACCACTTTTAAATATAATTCAGATATTCCAAGTACTAATTGAAATTCAGAAATTCCTTTTATAATTCAGAAATTTCATTGAAATACAGATATTTTTTTGAAATTCATTTGATATTCAGATATTCCTTTTGAAATTCAGAATACTTGTTTTGAAATTCATATACTTCATATGAAATTCGGAATATTTCAATAGAAATTCACTTATTTCATGAAATTTGAAATATGCTGATTAAAATTTAATATTCCATTTGAAATTCATCATATTTAAATTTCGAATATTTGAGTTGAAATTCAGAATATTGCAACGAAATGGTGTGGTCTGACACAATTTTCAAGCGTAAGTCCGAAGAAACCAAATATAATTCAGAAACTGCATTTATTATTCAGAAATGTCATTTGAAAGTTAGATATTGTATTTGAAAGTCAAAAATTCCGTTTTATATTCAGATATTCCACTTGAAATTCAGAATATTTAATTTGAAATCCGGACACACCATTTGAATTGAATATTTTATTTGAAATTCAGAAAATCCATTTGATATTCAGATATTTCATTTGACGTTCATATACTCCATTTGAAATTCAGAAATTTTAACTGAAATTCAGATATTCCATATATCTTAATTCGGAATATTTACATTGGAATTCATAATATATCATTTGAAATTCAGTTCAAATGTTTCTATTGAAATTCAGACTACACCACTTTCAAGGGTTTTTCTAAAAATATCAATTGAAATTCAGAAACTTCATAAATTCTGAATAATTCGTTGGGAAAATTATGCATGCAAGACGAAACGCGTCCCATAGTGGTTGGTATGTGTTGCTATCTTTGGCTTTCCTTTTCCACTTTCAATTTCCGATCATTTATCTCGTCTCGAAAGAGAAACAAACAAAAAATTTCTTTTAAAATTCAGATATTCCATTTGAAACTCAAAAAATTTCAATTGAAATTCAAAAATTGCCTTTGATTTTCAGAATATGTTGAATAAAAAATCTTAACTCAAGACCCAAATCTGGCGCAGATTTTAATGCAACTTATTGTGCCAAATTTTAGCGAAATTTATCAATAAATGCGGCTTTTTGAACAAAATACCTTTAATGCTCCACATTAGTCTGTTTGGGCGCTATAGTGAGATACAGTCTGACTTAGACCATACTCAGTAAGGAAATCGAAGATTGTATCGCAACTCACTGTGTGTGGGAAATCAGCGCTGCTTTTATGTAAGTCATTAAATCGGGAGATCGGTCTACATCAAGATATAAGTAGTCCTTCATCGAAGTCTCCTGTAGTAAAAAAGATACTATTCAATATAATATAAATGTAAAATCTATATACCGGTCTTAATGGTAGCTATATTCAAAAAGCTACAAAATGTTGGGGAGGTCAAAAGAGACAAAATTTGACACGCTGTATCTCTACCTATATTAAAGTTTTTGGCCAACAATGAAATTTGGAACGGCGAGACCTATCTACAACTGTGCCGAATATGGTCCAGATCGGTCCAACCTCTCCAAAAAAAGAATTTAACACCGAGTTTAGTTAAGTTTCGGAGCTTGGGAATGATTTATACATCCATTAAAATAAGGTAAATAATGCGGTCGGTTTTTATGTGTAATGATGACGGCAACAAAAAAAAAATTGGAAAATTTTACGTTTTTCAAAAATTGACTTTTGTGTCGCCAGTTACATAAAATCGGATAGGATAGAGATATATTCATGATTCTTGTTGTGTTTTCTAGAAGGAGTGATGCAGAATTAAAGTTCCTTACATATATATAAAGGGTGATTTTTTAGCATTATCTTTTTGGCAACACTGGTTTAAACAGCTCACACACGTTTCGTGTTTTGTTTCACTGTCAAACATCTTCAGTTTGGTCTATAATTTAACCATGAACCGTCTTACAAACGAACAACGCTAGCAAATTATTGAATTTTATTATCCATGCTCTATTAAGAAGGTTCATCGTGCGCTTCTTCCATTGAGCGACGAAGATAATTTTTGGCTCAATGGGTACGTAAATAAGCAGAATTGCCGATTTTGGAGTGAAGGTCATCCAAAAGCATTGCAAGTGCTACCAATGCATCCAGAAAAAGTTTATGGGCTGGTGGCATCATTGGACCGTACTTCTTCAAGGATGAAGCGCATCGTAACGTAACTATGAAAGGTGAGCGCTACTGTGAGGTGATACCCAACTTTTTTGACCAGAAATGCATGAGCTTGACTTGCATGACATGTGGTTTCAACAAGACGGTTCCACATGCCACACAGCACGGGTAACAATAGACTTATTGAGAGGCGATTCGGTGAACATTTTATTTTACGTTCGGGACCGGTCCATTGACCGCCTATTTCGTGCTATTTTACGCCTTTAGACTAGTTTTTGTGGGGCTATGTTAAAGCTCATGTCTATACAGAACAGCCCGGTTCAATTGACGCAATGGAAGACAACATAGAAGCATTTATTAGTGAGATACCGATCGAAATGTTGGAAAGAGTATGCCAAAATTGGACTAAGCGGATCGTCTATTTGAAGCGCGGTTATGGGCGACATTTACATTAAATAATCTTCAAACATTAAATTATATGCATCGTACTATCGATCATTTATAGCTGGGTTATGGCGAGACATTTCTTAAATTGTTGGAAACATATTAACATTCAAGCTAAAATAAAAAAATCACCGTGAAACTTTTGGGAAACTTTTGAAATGTAGTAAAAACAAGTAAGGACGGTCTAAAGTCGTCCAAAAACGACCTTTTGATACCATACACCATATGGGGTATGCAATATAGGCGAAGTCTTCGAAATTTAAATTTGCTTACAATTGAAGTGACGAATTTCGACCAAACTTTTGTTTGGAAATCGGTTCATAAATGTGCTTGCAACGGCCCAAAAACTGAAAATGAGGAGATATATATAAATGACACATATATCTAAATCTGAACCGATTGTTATTATATTTACTAGTGATCCGAAGAGTTGCAATTAACACAAATAATCGAATTATTGCAGTATAAGTCAAAACTTTATATGGGAGCTATGCCTAAATCTAAATCGAACAAAATCGGCACACATAGTAAAAAAACAGTCATAAAAGTATGCATTGTGCCAAATTTTGAAAAAATCTGTCAAGATATACGCTGACCATGGCCTTAAAAGTAAAAATCGGGTGATACATATATATGTTAACTATATGTAAATCTGAACCGATTTATTTAAAACACAACAACATTGTCAGGAGTTATAAGGAAGAACCACTTGCCAACATTTTGAAAATCGTATAGCAAATGACCACATTATTGCAACATCATTCCAAATCGGACGAACATATATGGGAGCTAAAAAAGATCTGAAATCTGAACCGATTTTAATAAATTAACATCCATGGATGGACAGACGGACATAGCTAAATCAAATCAGAACGTGATTCGGGGTCGATCAGTATGCTTATCAATGGGTCTATCTCTATTCCTTCTGGGTGTTACAAACAAATTCACTAAGTTATAATACCCTATACCATAGTAGTGGTGTAAGGTATAAAAAATGGTCATATTGCCTTTAAGATAAAGGGGTGGTTTGATTTTGAAAAGAGTCAAATTAGCATTTAAAACTTTTCTTATTGGCTCCACTTTATGAAAATGGAAAAGAAAATGTTAATCATTTGATAACCAAAGTTTACGAAAACTTCAAGTAAATAGGAGTATCTTTTATGGAAAATTTTGTTAGTTTTAGAAGAACAAAATGTTTTTCATGTTGAAAACGATGCCATATTTAAACCGCTAAATATATTGGAATGATTATAGAAACTTTCAGTATATAGCTAAGAAATTGACGAAGTTATAAAAAAACATCACTGAAGAAACCAATGCAAAGTTTTAACATTTTAAAACTAAATTGCTCATATCTCCTCAACGGTAAACGATGGCATAGGACATTATGCATGCTTTTTTAGACCTCGTCAAGCTCTTTCTCCAGAGTCCTAAACCATGGATATCGGTACAGTAGATTAAAAGCTATAAATCTTAAAAGGTTGGAGAAGTGGAAAGTGGTTAATTTTGACACCCTGCATCTCACCCTGTTTTAAATATATTGACCTACATTTTCCATTTTCCTGAAAGCCAATGTACTCTTCTACAAATGTCTAGAACATTTTTTACCGCTCAGATCAACAAATAAAGAGTTGCTGATTTATTTCAATTTTTCTTTTTGCCGCTTGGCCCAGTGTGCAACGCCATCTTGCGTTTTAAATTATCCATAAAAGACTTTTTCGATAGAGAAAGGTTGAAAGGTAGAATAAATTATAACGCAAAGTTGATAACACAATGGCTGAAAACTTGACTAAATGGATAGGCAATGATGTATGGTTGCAGACTCGACTAACTGATAACGCAGAGTTGATTTTTTGAAAATCAGAATGTATGAGTGAAAGGTGGCAAATTTTTCACTTGTTAATAAAGTGTATACATCGAGGACATGTCCCGGAAGTAAACATTTTATATAAAAGTGTCCTTATAATATACGTTTTATAATAAATCTGAAATATGTTGACATTTCGAAGTGTTAGAGTGAAAAAATGGGCATACATCGTATGGGAAAATAAAAACGAAGCGATGTATGCCATAATTTCCATAGGTTTTTTCTGTCCCCAAAACATCCATTTTACATATATATATATATATATATATATATATATATATATATATATATATATATATATATATATATATATATATATATATATATATATATATATATATATATATATATATATATATATATATATATATATATATATAAATTTATCAAAATTTGAACACATTTCGAACCGAACACTGATTTTGGTAATAAAATTCAATGATTTGCAAGCGTTGCTCGTTAGTAAGTCTATTCATGATGAAATGTCAAAGCATACTGAGCATCTTTCTCTTTGACACCATGTCTGAAATCCCACGTGATCTGTCAAATACTAATGCATGAAAATCCTAACCTCAAAAAAATCACCCTTTATATATATATATATATTTTGTTGTCCAAAAGCAGGTTAAGTTCGAATTGGTTATATCGGACCAAATTTTGATAGGGCCCCCATATAGACCGATCCGCCGATTTAGGGTCTAAGGCCCATTGATTCCACATTTATTATGCTATTTTTCCGAAATTTAGGACAGTGAGTTACATTAGGCCAGTCAATATCCTAGTTCTATTTGGCCCAGATCGGTCCAGATTGGGATATAGTTGTCATATAGACCGACCTTTCGACTTAAGGTTTTGCGTCCGTAAAACGCGCATCTATTGTTTTATTTTTCCCAAAATTTGGTAAAATGAGTTGTGGCGCATTTGTTGTCCGATGTCGCTGAAATTTGGGATAGTGCGTTATGTTAAGCCCCTCGACATCCTTCTGCAATATTACTCAAATCGGTCCAGATTTTTGAATATAGCTGCCATATAGAACGGTCTCTTGATTTAAGGTTTCGGGCCCATAAAGGACGCATTTATTGCCCGATTTCGCTGAAATTTGGGACAGTGAGTTGCGTAAGGCGCTTCAACGTTCCTCTTTAATTTGATCCAGATAGGTGCATAGCTGCCATATAGACCGATCTCTCGATTTAAGGTTTTGGACCCATAAATGGCGCATTTATTGTCCGATGTCGCTGATATTTGGGACGGTGAGTTAAGTTAGGCCCATCAAAAACTTTCTGCAATTTGGCCCAGATCGGTCCATGTTTGGATATAGCTGTCATATAGACCGATCTTTCGATTTAAGGTTTTCGGCCCTTAAAAGCTCATTTATTGTCCAATTTCGCTGAAATTTGACACATTGACTTATGTTAGGTTTTTCGACATTCGTGTCGTATATGGGTCAGTTCGGTTTATATTTGGATATGTCTACCAAAAAGACCAATATTTTGATCTACAAAATTGACAAATTATTAAACCACTCAATATCTGTGCCTAATTTGGTTCAAATCGGACCATATTTCAATAAAGTTGCTATGGGAGCATAATTTATGCATTTTTTCACCGGATTATGATGAAAGGTGGTTTACATATATATCCGAAGTGGTGGGTATCCAAAGTATAGCTTAGCCGCACTTAACGCCTTTTTACTTGTTTTTACACCATAAGCGTTAATGCTCTTATATGTATCATAAGAGCAGGTAATTAGGCTTTTTGTTAGAAAAATTTGCTTAAAATTTATCTCTCAGGTTACATTTCCATCAACAAACACAACATGCTGAAGATTTCCAAAAAAATCCCTTGTTGATTTCATTGGTGGGTGTGAGCACTCCAAATACATTCTGTGCTCTCTCTCATTCACTGATATGACTTCTTTAACATGCTTTGCAGGCACGTTTTAAGGTTTTTCTTGTATGTCGAGCAATATTTTAGTATAAATGTCAAGAAAATGTTGCTAATGCCTTCGTAATACCGGACAGTAGTCTGGACTTGCAAAGGAAATAGATACGCGAAAAAATATGTTGGCCATTCACAATAATGTAGAGAGGATGCAACAGCAAAGAAAAAAAACTTGGCGTCTTGCGTTGGACAGGATACAAGAAAAATCACAAAATCCAAAGTCCTTTGGCAATTGAAATGTGACAAATTTTTTTTTGTTATTGTTTTTCTCGTTGAAGTTGAAGAAATCGTTGAATCTTAAGTTCAAAGCTATGTTTCTTAGAAATAAAAAAAGTATTTGACAATTTTTATACCCAACACCGAAGGATGGATGATTTAAATTTGAGACAGAGAATTGTGTTAGGCCCTTCGCCATCCGTGTATTATATGGTTCAGATCGGATTATATTTGGATATAGGTAGCAAAAATTCCAACATTTTGTTCTTCAAAATTGAACAATGACTTGTTTTTATTAGACCACTCAATGTCCGTGCCGAATTTGAACCAAATCGGACCATATTTCGATATAGCTGCTATGGGGGCATAATTTATGCATTTTCACCGGATTATGACGCAAGGTGGTTTACATATATACCCCAAATACCCGGCCGGGCCGAACTTAACGCCTTTTTACTTGTTTTCTTTTTTTTACCCTCCACAATAGGATGGGGTATACTCATAAATTATGTGTAATCTGGATCGTATTGACATTCTAAGCCGATTATGCCATTTGTCGGAATTGGATTTAGCGGTCGAACGCGTAAAACTAGCCGCTTAAATTTTGCACAGATACTTCTTATTGATTGCAAATGGGGTCAGATTTGGGTATAGCCCCCATATAAACTGAACCTCCATATAAACCGATTTAACTTCCTGATCTCCTAGAAGCATACATTTGAACCAGATTTGGTTGAAATTTGACCCCAAAACCTATATTATGACTTACAACATTAGCACCAAGTTTTATCTGAATCGGACAATATGATGCTTCTCCGCAACGTTCACTATAAAACTAAGATATTCCCAAAAACAACTACACTACACTGAAGGCTTTGAAATATTAGGATCGGCCTATAAATAGTGTTTTGTCAATCTGTTCAAAATTCAGCTCTGACTTTATGAACAAATGTCAACGTCGATGGGTCAGTTCCTGAACCCAATAGCGACCACGATTTTCAAAAACAAGTAAAAAGGCATTAAGTTCGGCCGGGCCGAACTTTGAATGCCCACCATCTTGGATATATATGTAAACCCCCTTTCGTCACAATCCGGTGAGAATTGGATAACTTATGCATCCAAATACGGCGCGGACATTGAGTGGTGTAATAAATATAAGTACTGTTGAATTTGGTATTTCAAATTTTAACAAAATCGGGTAATAAATAAAGCTTTCATGAGCTTCAGACCCTTAAACGGCATATCGGTCTATATGACAGCTATACCTAAATATAGTCCGATCTGAAACATATTTGGTTCCTATGTTTGGAGTCCTAAATATACTCACGGTTTCAAATTTCAGCGAAATCTGGTAATAAATAAAGCTTTTATGCGTTTCAGACCCTTTATCGGCAGTTCGGTCTTTGTGGCAGCTGTATCTATATATAGTCCGATCTGAACCATATTTGGGTCAAATGTCGGAAAGCCTTAAACTACTCGCTGTTTCAAATGTGAACAAAATCGGATAAAACAAGTAAGATCGTTCTAAGTTCGGCTGGGCCGAATCTCCCGAAGCAAAGTCGGTTTATATGGGAGCTGTATCAAACTATTGATCGATTCAGATCATATTAGACAAATATATTGAAGGTCATGAGATAAGCCGTTTTACAAAAATTTCTGCCAAATCGGATGAGAATTGCGCCCCCTAGAGGCTCAAGAAGTCAAAGTCCCAGATCGGTTAACATGGCAGCTATATCAGGTTATATTTCGATTTGCGCCATACTAAACACAGTTGTTGGAAGACATAACAAAAGACCTCTAACAAAATTTCAGCAATATCGGATGAGAAATGGGCGCTCTATTGGCTCAAGAAGTCAAGATCCCAGATCGGTTTATATGACAGCTATACCAGATTAAAAACCGATTTGAATCATACTTAGCACAGTTGTTGGAAGTGATACCAAAACACTATGTGCAAAATTTCAGGCAAATCGGATAATAATTGCGATATCTAGAGGCTCAAGAATTAAAAATCCCAGATCGGTTTATATGGCAGCTATATCAGGTTATGAACCGATTTGAACCTTATTTGACACAGTTGTTGAAAGTAAGAATAAAATACGTCATGCAAAATTTCAGCCAAATCGGATAGGAATTGCGCCCTCTAGAAGCTCTAGAAGTCAAGCCCCAAGATCTGTTCATATAACAGCTATATCAGGTTATTAACCAATTTGAACCATACACAGTTGTAGGGTATCATAACAAAATACTACGTGCAAAATTTCAGTCAAATCGGATAAGAATTGCCCCCTCTAGAGGCTCAAGAAGTCAAGAGCCAAGATCGGTTTATCTGGCAGCTATATCAAAATATAGACCGATTTGTCCCATTTACAATCCCAATCGATCTACACTAATAAAAAGTATTCGTGCAAAATTTCAAGCGGCTAGCTTTACTCCATCGAAAGTTTGCGTGCTTTCGACAGACAGACGGACGGACGGACGGTCGGTCGGATTGACACACGGATGGACATGGCTAGATCGACTTCAAATGACATGACGATCAAGAATATATATACTTGATGGGGTCTCAGACGCATATTTCGAGGTGTTACAAACAGAATGACGAAATAAGTATACCCCATCCTATGTTGGAGGGTATAAAAATAAAGCATTTATGGGCATTAGACCCTTTATCGGCAGATCGGTCTATAGCAGCTTTATCCAAATATGATCCTATTTGGCCCGTTCAAGAACTTAATCAATGTGCATCAAAATGACGTATCTGTGCCAAATTTCAGCTCATTTTTGAAGGCTCTAGAGTGATTACAACAGTCTGACGGACAGACACACGGACATCGTTAAATCGTTTTAGAATTTTACGGCGATCCACAAAAAAAAAAAAAAAAAAAAAAAATATATATATATATATATATATATATATATATATATATATATATATATATATATATATATATATATATATATTTGGTTTGGTATGCAAACGGTGATTTTTTAGCTATTCTCTTTTTGTCAACACTGGTTTAAAGAACTCACTGATGGACCATTTGAGGCGCAGCCATATTCAACATTTGCATGAAATAATCTTCAAACATTAAATTATATGGACCGTACTATCGACTTAAATAAAGATTTCATGCATTTTTCGGAATTTAATGTTTTTATACCCTCCACCATAAGATGGGGGGTATACTAATTTCGTCATTCTGTTTGTAACTACTCGAAATATTCGTCTGAGACCCCATAAAGTATATATATTCTTGATCGTCGTGACATTTTATGTCGATCTAGCCATGTCCGTCCGTCTGTCCGTCCGTCCGTCCGTCCGTCTGTCCGTCTGTCTGTCGAAAGCACGCTAACTTCCGAAGGAGTAAAGTTAGCCGCTTGAAATTTTGCACAAATACTTCTTATTAGTGTAGGTCGGTTGGTATTGTAAATGGGCCATATCGGTCCATGTTTTGATATAGCTGCCATATAAACCGATCTTGGGTCTTGACTTCTTGATCCTCTAGAGTGCGCAATTCTTATCCAATTGAAATGAAATTTTGCACGACGTGTTTTGTTATGATATCCAACAACTGCGTCAAGTATAGTTCAAATCGGTTCATAACCTGATATAGCTGCCATATAAACCGATCTTGGGTCTTGACTTCTTGAGCCTCTAGCGTGCGCAATTCTTATCCGATCAGAATGAAATTTTGCACGACGTGTTTTGCTATTATATCCACCAATTGTGCCAAGTATGGTTCAAATCGGTTTATAACCTGATATAGCTGCCATATAAACCGATCTTGGGTCTTGACTTCTTGAGCCTCTAGAGTGCGAAATTCTTATCCGATTGGAATGAAATTTTGCAAGACGTATTTTGTTATGATATCCAACAACTGCGCCAAGTATAGTTCAAATCGGTCCATAACCTGATATAGCTGCCATATAAACCGATCTTGGATCTTGACTTCTTGAGCCTCTAGCGTGCGCAATTCTTATCCGATCAGAATGAAATTTTGCACGAAGTATTTTGTTATGATATCCAACAACTGTGCCAAGTATGGTTCAAATCGGTCCATAACCTGATATAGCTGCCATATAAACCGATCTTGGGTCTTGACTTCTTGAGCCTCTAGAGGGCACAATTCTTATCCGATTTGAATGAATTTTTGCACGAAGTATTTTGTTATGATATCCAACAACTGTGCCAAGTATGGTTGAAATCGGTCCATAAACTGATATAGCTGTCATATAAACAGATCTGGGGATTTGACTTCTTGAGCTTTTAGAGGGCGCAATTCCTATCCGATTTGGCTGAAATTTTGCATGACGTATTTTATTTTTACTTTCAACAACTGTGTCAAATAAAGTACAAGTCGGTTCATAACCTGATATGGCTGCCATATAAACCGATCTGGGATCTTGACTTCTTGACCCTTAGAGGTCGCAATTATTATCCGATATGCCTGAAATTTTGTACGACGGATCCTCTCATGACCATCAACAAACGTGTTTATTATGGTCTGAATCGGTCTATAGCCCGATACAGATCCCATATAAATTGTTCTCTCTATTTTACTTCGTGAGTCCCAATGGGCGCAATTCTTATACGAATTGGCCGAAATTTTACACAGGTCTCCATCATATAATTTAATTGTGGTCCGAACCGGACCATATCTTGATATCGTTTTAATAGTAGAGCAACTCTTTTCTTATATCCTTTTTCGCCTAAGAAGAGATGCCGGGAAAAGAACTCGACAAATGCGATCCACGGTGGAGGGTATATAAGATTCGGCCCGGCCGAACTTAGCACGCTTTTACTTTTTTTTTCTACCCACAACCGAAGGATGGGTATTCCGTTTGCATCGAAATATGCATTTCCGACTTTATAAAGTATATATATTCTTGATCGTCGTAAAAGTCTAAGACGATCTAGACAAGTCCGTCCGTCAATTTGCCAAAGATCTGATCAGATTTGGAAAAAGCTGTCATACAGACCGATCTTTCGATTTAAAGTCTTGGCCCCATGAAAGGAGTATTTATAACCAGATTCCGCTGAAGTTTGAAACAGTGACTTGTTAGGCTTTACGAAATCCGTGTCTTATATGATTCAGACCTGTCTACATTTGGATATAGCAACCAAAAAGACCAATATTTAACAATACAAAATTTAACAATGACTTGTACCTATTAGACTACTCAATGTTCGTGTCGAATTTGATCCAAAACGGGTCATATTTCGATATAGCTGCTAAGTGCTAAGGGGCATAAATTATGCAATTTTCACCAGATTATGACAAAAGGTGATTTCCATATATAACCGAGGTGGTGTGTATCCAAAGTTCGGCCCGGCCGAACTGAACTCACTTGTTATACCCTCCACCATAGGGGGGGGGGGGGGGGGGGGGGGGGGCGGGGGGGGAATATGTCGATCTAGCCATGTCCGTCCGTCCGTCTGTCTGACGAAAGCACTCTAACTTCGGAAGGAGTAAAGCTAGCCGCTTAAAACTTTGCACAAATACTTCTTATTGGTGTAGGTCGGTTGGTATTGTAAATGGGCCATATCGGTCCATGTTTTGATATAGCTGCCATATAAACCGATCTTCGGTCTTGACTTCTTGAGCCTCTAGAGTGCGCAATTCTTATCCGATTGGAATGAAATTTAGCAAGACGTGTTTTGTTATGATATCCAACAACTGTGCCAAGTATGGTTAAAATCGGTCCATAACCTGATATAGCTGTCATATAAGCCGATCTTGGGTCTTGACTTCTTGAGCTACTAGAGGGCGCAATACCTATCCGATTTGGCTGAAATTTTGCATTACGTATTTTATTCCTACTTGCATCAACTGTGTCAAATAAGGTTCAAATTCGTTCATAACCTGATATAGCTGCCATATAAACCGATCTGCGATCTTGACTTCTTGAGCCTGTAGAGGTCGCTATTATTATCCGATTTGCCTGAAATTTTGTACGACGGATCTTCTCATGACCATCAACATACTTGTTTATTATGGTCTGAATCGGTCTATAGCCCGATATAGTTCCCATATAAATCGATCTCTCAATTTTACTTCTTGAGCCCCCAACGGGCGCAATTCTTATTCGAATTGGCTGACATTTTACACAGGTCTCCAACATATAATTTAATTGTGGTCTAAACCGGTTCATATTTTGATATCGCTCTAATAGCAGAGCAAATCTTTTCTTATATCCTTTTTTATACCCGCCACCGAAGGATGGGGGTATATTCATTTTGTCATTCCGTTTGCAACACATCGAAATATCCATTTCCGACCCTATAAAGTATATATATTCTTGATCAGCGTAAAAATCTAAGACGATCTAGACATGTCCGTCCGTCTGTCCGTCTGTCCGTCTGTCCGTCTGTCCGTCTGTCTGTTGAAATCACGCTACAGTCTTTAAAAATAGAGATATTGAGCTGAAATTTTGCACAGATTCTTTTTTTGTCCCTAAGCAGGTTAAGTTCGAAGATGGGCTATATCGGACTTTATCTTGATATAGCCCCCATATAGACCGATCCGCCGATTTAGGGTCTTAGGCCCATAAAAGCCACATTTATTATCCGATTTTTGGGGCAGTGAGTTGCGTTAGGCCCTTCGACATCCCTCGTCAATTTGGCTCAGATCGGTCCAGATTTGGATATAGCTGCCATATAGACGGATCCTCCGATTTAGGGTCTAAGGCCCATAAAAGCCACATTTATTATCCGATTTCGCTGAAATTCGGGACAGTGAGTTGTGTTAGGCCCTTTGACATATTTCTTCAATTTGGTCCAGATCAGTTCAGATTTGGATATAGCTGCCATATAGACCGATTTCTTGATTTATGGTTTTGGGCCCATAAAATGCTCATTTATTGTCCGATGTCCCCGAAATTTGGAACAGTGAGTAACATTAAGCCCCTTGACATACTTCTGCAATATCGCACAGATCGGTCCAGATTTTGATATAGCTGCCATATAGACCGATATCTGGGTTTTGGTTTTGGGGCCATAAAAAACGCATTTATTGTCCGATGTCGCTGAAATTTGAGACAGTGAGTTTGGTTATGCTCTTCGACGTCCTTCTTCAATTTTGCTCAGATCGGTCCAGATTTGAATATAGCTGCCATATGGACCGATCTCTGGATTTAAGGTTTAGGGCCCATAAAAAAGTCATTTATTGTCCGATTTCGCCGAAATTTGGGACAGTGCTTTGTGTTAGGCTTTTCGACATGTTTATGCAATTTGGCCCAAATCGGTCCAGATTTGGATATAGCTGCCATGTAGACCGATATCTCGATTTAAAGTCTTAGCCCCATAAAAGGCGCATTTATAATCCGATTTCACTGAAATTTGACACAGTGATTTATGTTCGGGTTTTCGACATTCATGTCGTATATAGTTCAGATCGGTATGAGGTATATGAGTATAAGGTATGAAATTTTCACCGAATTTTGATAAAAGTTGGTTTACATATATACCCGAGGTGGTGGGTATCCAAAGTTCGGCCCGGCCGAACTTAACGCCTTTTTACTTGTTTTTGCCTAAGAAGAGATGCCGGGAAAAGAACTCGACAAATGCAATCCATGGTGGAGGGTATATAAGATTCGGCCCGGCCGAACTTAGCACGCTTTTACTTGTTGTTTTTTTTAACTTTCCAATAGCTCTTAAAACATCACCCTTTAGAAGAAAATGCCCTTCAACTAAATATATTTTGTCTGTTTCTATTGCAGGATATTGACCGGTTTTAGACCATTGTTTAATGCTTAATAGAATAGTGTACCAAAATACATTTAAAAGTCAGCAAAAGTGTTCTAGAAGCATTTGACTGGCTACCCGCATCGCGATTTCGATTTTGACCAAGAAATATCATCAGCAGGCGATGTCAAATAGATCATGGTGCTTTACAACCATTCCAACTAGAGTAGATTGTAAGGCACACATCTGAATTTTTACAGGGCTCTTTAAGACGACTTGATTCATACATGCATTTTTCTCTAGTTGGAATGATTATAAAACACCATGATCAATTCGACATCGCATGATGATGATTTTTTTTGGTCGAATTTGAACTTTAGCACGCTTTTGATTGTTTTCATTAATCGTACATTCATAAATTTTTTAATAAATACAGGATTAGAATACTTAGCAAAACCTTATGTTAAATTTTAAAACGGATAGACTTTTTTTTTTAATGTTTAACGCCCAAAATTTCATTTGTAAACCCACACTTAGTATATTACCCTCACACTTAAAATATCAAAACTTTCTCTACCTAACAATATCAACTTTAAGTAATTTTTGAGTATATTTGTATTTATTTAGACAAAGGTTTCAATTGGGTAAATAAGACTCTCGAGAGGATTTATACATTTCAACGAGTATAACTCCAGAGCCACATGAAGTAGCTTCTGGTGTCAGTCGCTGCAAAAAAGTACATCTGTATAGGGAAGCTAGCAAATGGTATTTCAGGAGTGCTCAAATTCAGACAGACAAACAATCAGACAGATATAAGCTGCGATATCAACAGACACTGGTAAATAATCAAAGTAGTTTCGTTAACAACTAAACTTTTCCCCGCCCATAAAGTTTATACAGAGACACTCGAAGTCAGCTTCTTAATGCCACTTCATCACTTGGCTCTATTGGTGGTTCCATACCTCACTTGGCTCTTATGGCTTGAAACTGCTGCTAAGCCAAGCAAAATAACTTCAAGAAAAGCCAACTAAATAGAAATAACATCAACACCCAATCAAAATGATAATAAAACGACAAAATTTAAATTCGTTGTGTAAGATGGGAGGGAGGATGGTTGAAATGCTAACCGTCGTATTTGCCAACAATCAAAGGATGTCAAAGTGCGATTTTCCGACGAGTGCCTGAGAAAAAGTGCAAAACAATGTTTCGGCTCAACAGCACAGATTTGCAGTCAAACGGAAATGTGTACTCGAGAAATCCAAAAAGAATGCCTGGTTAGTTTGAGGCAACAACAAAAGGACCAGTGTGTAAATAGTACGTACGCACGCATTGCAAATGCAACATAATCATGAATGTGCATTAACTGAGACAGTGTGACGAAAAATGTTTAATCGAAATGTTGCCTTCCGGACAATGTTCTATTGACAGCCTTTAAGAAAATCATCGGCTAATATTCGATACGACACCCAGATTGGTTACTAGGAGGCACTTGGCTCAACACCTGGCGGAAGGCGTAAGTGACACAGAAGCCCCATACACCCCACTGCTCGGGTTAATTGCCGATCATAGCACGAGGATGCGAGAGTAGAATCCGTTCTGTACGGGTACGGTAAGGAGATAAGTGGCAATAGAGGCACACCCTCACCTACGATACAATACACAGGTTGGTGGCACGGCACTATTCCGGTTCACAGGTGATATCTGCAGGCGAGAGAGAGCATTCCGGTGGTAAACAAGGAAGCACACCCTGTTCAATCGCTATCAATAAGATAAGAGGCAAGAGAGAACAAACCTTACACTAAATACTTTCATCATTATGTTTTGTAACTTACCGAAATATTGATCTATGGCCCAATAAAGTATAAGCATATATACAGGGTGCGCCAGAGAAACTTAGTTTGTTGAAAGGCCAATAAAAACAAGTAAAAGCGTGCAAAGTTCGGCCGGGCCGAATCTTATATACCCTCCACCATGGATCGCATTTGTCGAGTTCCTTTCCCGGCATCTCTTCTTAGGCAAAAAAAAAGGATATAAGAAAAGATTTGCTCTGCTATTAGAGCGATATCAAGATATGGTCCGGCTTTGACCACAATTAAATTATATGTTGGAGACCTGTGTAAAATGTCAGCCAATTCGATTAAGAATTGCGCCCTTTGGGGGCTCGAGAAGAAAAATAGAGAGATCGATTTATATGGGAGCTGCATCGGGCTAAAGACCGATTCAGACCATAATAAATACGTATGTTGATGGTCGTGGGAGGATCCGTCGCACAAAATTTCAGGCAAATCGGATAGACTTCTAGAGGCTCAAGAAGTCAAAATCCCAGATCGGTTTATATGGGAGCTATATCAGGTTATGAACCGATTTGAACCTTATTTAACACAGCTGTTGAAAAAAAATTTCAGCCAAATCGGATAGGAATTGCGCCCTCTAGAAGCTCAAGAAGTCAAGACCCCAGATCTGTTTATATGACAGCTATATCAGGTTATGGACCGATTTGAACCATACTTGGCACAGTTGTTGGATATCATAATAAAATACTTCGTGCAAATATTCATTCAAATCGGATAAGAATTGCGCCATCTAGAGGCTCAAGAAGTCAAGACCCAAGATCGGTTTATATGACAACTATATCAGCTTATAGACCGATTTGAACCATACTCGGCACAGTTTTTGGATATCATAACAAAACACGTCGTGCAAAATTTCATTCCAATCGGATAAGAATTGCGCCCTCTAGAGGCTCAAGAAGTCAAGACCCAAGATCGGTTTATATGACAGCTATATCAGGCTATGAACCGATTTGAACCATACTCGGCACATTTGTTGGATATATAACAAAACACGTCGTGCAAAATTTCATTCCAATTGGATAAGAATTGCACACTGTAGAGGCTCAAGAAGTCAAGACCCAAAATCGGTTTATATGGCAGCTATATCAAAACATTGACCGATATAGCCCATTTACAATACCAACCGACCTACACTAATAAGAAGTATTTGTGCAAAATTTCAAGCGGCTAACTTAACTCCTTCGGAAGTTAGCGTGCTTTCGACAGACAGACGGACGGACGGATGGACAGACGGACGGACATGGCTAGATCAACATAAAATGTCGCGACAATCAAGAATGTATTTACTTTATGGGGTCTCAGACGAATATTTCGAGTAGTTACAAACAGAATGACGAAATTAGTACACCCCCCATCCTATGGTGGAGGGTATAACAAAAGAACGCCAGTTATTACACCCACCACCATAGGATGGGGGTATACTAATCTAGTCATTCCGTTTGTAACACCTCGAAATATTCGTCTAAGACACCATAAAGTACACATAAAGGGTGATTTTTTTGAGGTTAGGATTTTCATGCATTAGTATTTGACAGATCACGTGGGATTTCAGACATGGTGTCAAAGAGAAAGATGCTCAGTATGCTTTGACATTTCATCATGAATAGACTTACTAACGAGCAACGTTTGCAAATCATTGAATTTTATTACCAAAATCAGTGTTCGGTTCGAAATGTGTTCAAATTTTGACAAATTTTGTTCAGCGATGAGGCTCATTTCTGGTTGAATGGCTACGTAAATAAGCAAAATGGGGCCAACAATTCTGGATCGAGTTCCGGCAAACTGATCCGCTGATATGTTACAGTTCTGGAAGTGAGCTTCTAACTGCTCGAACCGAACGTCAGGATTTTCTTTCCGGAATCTAGAAATCCGTAAATTTATGATTGTCGTCGGAGACATTGTAGATGCGGGTGAATTTTCTTGACCGACAGGACATTCTTGATATTGTTGTTTTTATACCCTCCACCATTAGATGGGGGGTATACTAATTTCGTCATTCTGTTTGTAACTACTCGAAATATTCGTCTGAGCCCCATAAAGTATATATATTATTGATCGTCGTGACATTTTGTGTCGATCTAGCCATGTCCGTCCGTCTGTCCGTCCGTCCGTCCGTCCGTCCGTCCGTCCGTCCGTCCGTCCATCCGTCCGTCCGTCCGTCTGTCTGTCGAAAGCACGCTAACTTCCGAAGGAGTAAAGCTAGCCGCTTGAAATCTTGCACAAATACTTCTTATTAGTGTAGGTTGGTTGGTATTGTAAATGGGTCATATCGGTCCATGTTTTGATATAGCTGCCATATAAACCGATCTTGGGTCTTGACTTCTTGAGCATCTAGCGTGCGCAATTCTTATCAGATCAGAATGAAATTTTGCACGACGTGTCTTGTTATGATATCCAACAACTGTGCCAAGTATGGTTCAAATCGGTTCATAACCTGGTATAGCTGTCATATAAACCGATCTTGGGTCTTGACTTCTTGAGCCTCTAGAGGGCGCAATTCTTATCCGATTGGAATGAAATTTTGGACTACGTGTTTTGTTATGATACCCAACAACTGTGCCAAGTATGGTTCAAATCGGTTCATAACCTGGTATAGCTGCCATATAAACCGATCTTGGGTCTTGACTTCTTGAGCCTCTAGAGTGCGCAATTCTTATCCGATTAGAATGAAGTTTTGGACTACGTATTTTGTTATGATACCCAACAACTGTGCCAAGTATGGTTCAAATCGGTCCATAACCTGATATAGCTGCCATATAAACCGATCTTGGGTCTTGACTTCTTGAGCCTCTAGAGGGCACAATTCTTATCCGAATTGAATGAATTTTTGCACGACGTGTTTTGTTTTCGAAGGAGTAAAGCTAGCCGCTTGAAATTTTGCAGAAATACTTCTTATTAGTGTAGGTCGGTTGGTATTGTAAATGGGTCATATCGGTCCATGTTTTGATATAGCTGCCATGTAAACCGATCTTGGGTCTTGACTTCTTGAGCCTCTAGCGTGCGCAATTCTTATCCGATCAGAATGAAATTTTGCACGACGTGTTTTGTTATGATATCCAACAACTGTGCCAAGTATGGTTCAAATCGGTTCATAACCTGATATAGCTGTCATATAAACAGATCTGGGGATTTGACTTCTTGAGCTTCTAGAGGGCGCAATTCCTATCCGATTTAGCTGAAATTTTGCATGACGTACTTTATTTTTACTTTCAACAACTGTGTCAAATAAGGTTCAAATCGGTTTATAACCTGATATAGCTGCCATATAAACCGATCTGGGATCTTGACTTCTTGACCCCTATAGGTCGCAATTATTATCCGATATGCCTGAAATTTTGTACGATGGATCCTCTCATGACCATCAACAAACGTGTTTATTATGGTCTGAATCGGTCTATAGCCCGATACAGATCCCATATAAATCGTTCTCTCTATTTTACTTCGTGAGCCCCAATGGGCACAATTCTTATACGAATTGGCTGAAATTTTACACAGGTCTCCAATATATAATTTAATTGTGGTCCGAACCGGACCATATCTTGATATCGTTTTAATAGCAGAGCAACTCTTTTCTTATATCCTTTTTTGCCTAAGAAGAGATGCCGGGAAAAGAACTCGACAAATGCGATCCATGGTGGAGGGTATATAAGATTCGGCCCGGGCGAACTTAGCACGCTTTTACTTGTTTTTTATTTTGACCGTTGAACGCAATTGGAATGTCGTGGGTCATCACTTTGTTGTAGATAATTCTGACACGTTTGTTCTGTTTAAAAATTTCTTACGAATCAAATTTATTTTGTCATGTCTTTGACATTTCAAATATTTGGATTTCAATGTTAACTATTTTAAATTTGATAAAAATAAAATGAAGAGTATGCTTCAAACTCAAGATCTTATGTAAAATTCTAGTCAAATCAGATAATAATTGCGCCCTGTAGGAAGTCAAGAAATCTATTTGGAGGAGGTCAGTTCAACGCCCACCGCTGAAAGCAGGCATGGCATGGATCATATTGATTTCATATTTTTTCAGCGTCGTCTTGATGCCCTTACAGACGCTTGTAAAGTGGAAAAGAAATCCACACTACAATAAAACACACATGAATTGGAAAAGTGTCTCAGCCAGTAGGACAAAGTGTCTAGCTCATGGTGACCTCGATTCTGAAAAAAAAATTCCGAAGGATAGGGGTATATTCATTTTGTCATTCAGTTTGCAACACATCAAAATATCCATTTCCGACCCTATAAAGTATGGTTGCCCAAAAAGTAATTGCGGATTTTTCATATAGTCGGCGTTGACAAATTTTTTTACAGCTTGTGACTCTGTAATTGCATTCTTTCTTCCGTCAGTTATCAGCTGTTACTTATACCTTGCTTTAGAAAAAAAGTGTAAAAAAAGTATATTTGATTAAAGTTCATTCTAAGTTTTATGAAAAATGCATTTACTTTCTTTTAAAAAATCCGCAATTACTTTTTGGGCAACCCAATATTTATATGCTTGATCGTCGTAAAAATCTAAGATGATCTAGCCATATCCGCCTGTCTGTCCGTCTGTCTGTTAAAATTACGCTACAGTCTTTAAAAATGGCGATATTGAGCTGAAACACAGATTCTTTTTTTTTTGTTCATAAGCATGTTAAGTTCGAAGATGGTCTATATCGGACTACATCTTGATATAGCCGTCATATAGACCGCTCCACCGATTTAGGGTCTCAGGCCCATAAAAGCCACATTTATTATCCGATTTTCCTGAAATTTGAGACAGTGAGTTTTGCTGGGCCCTTCGATTTTCCTCTTCAATTTAGTCCCGATCGGTCTAGATTTGGATATAGCTGCCATATAGACCGATCTTTCGATTTAAGGTCTTGGGCCCAAAAAAGGCGCATTTATTGTACGATTTTACCAAAATTGGGGACAGTGAATTGTGTTAGGCCCTTCGACGTCCTTCTTCAGTTTCACCCAGATCGGTTCAGGTTTGGATATAGCTGCCATATTGACCGATCTCTCGATTTAAGGTTTTGGGCCCATAAAAGGCGCATTTATTTTCCGATGTCGGCGAAATTTGGCACAGTGAGTTAGGTTGGGCTCTTCAACATTCCTCTTCAATTTGGCTCAGATCGGTTCAGATTTGGATATTGCTGCCATATAGACCGATCTCTCGATTTAAAGTCTTGGCCCCATTAAAGGCACATTTATAATCCGATTTCGCTGAAATTTGACAAAGTGACTTATGTTAGGCTTTTCGGCATCCATGTCGTATATGGTTCAAATAGGTCAACCGACCAATATTTTGTTCAACAAAATTAAACAATGACTAGTACATATTAGACCACGCAATGTCCGTGTCGAATTTGGTCCAAATCGGACAATATTTTGATGTAGCTGCTATAGGGGCATGAATTATGGATTTTTCACCGGATTTTGAAGAAAGGTGGTTTACATATATACCCGTGGTGGTGGGTATCCAAAGTTCGGCCCGGCCGAACTTAACGCCATTTTACTTGTAGCATTTTCAATTGAACATATTTATATGTCCATACGCAGTCATTTCGGCCAAATAATACGGAAAAATTTCATCCTCGTCTTCGGATGAAGAACTTTTTAGCAATGCATCTTATATGTGTCCACTTTTTCCATCTTATATAAAGGGTGATTTTTTTGAGGTTAGGATTTTCATGCATTAGTATTTGACAGATCACGTGGGATTTCAGACATGGTGTCAAAGAGAAAGATGCTCAGTATGCTTTGACATTTCATCATGAATAGACTTACTAACGAGCAACGCTTGCAAATCATAGAATTTTATTACCAAAATCAGTGTTCGGTTCGAAATGTGTTCAAATTTTGACAAATTTTGTTCAGCGATGAGGCTCATTTCTGGTTGAATGGCTACGTAAATAAGCAAAATTGCCGCATTTGGAGTGAAGAGCAACCAGAAGCCGTTCAAGAACTGCCCATGCATCCCGAAAAATGCACTGTTTGGTGTGGTTTGTACGCTGGTGGAATCATTGGACCGTATTTTTTCAAAGATGCTGTTGGACGCAACGTTACGGTGAATGAACACATTTCGAACCGAACACTGATTTTGGTAATAAAATTCAATGCAACATTTTTATACCCACCACCATAGGATGGGGGTATACTAATCTAGTCATTCCGTTTGTAACACCTCGAAATATTGATCTAGGACTCCATAAAATAAATATTTTCTTGATCGTCTCGACATTCTGAGTCGAACTAGCTATGTCCGTCCGCCTGTCTGTCGAAATCACGATGGCGGTCGAACGCGTAGAGCTAGTCGCTTGAGATTTTGCACAGAGACTTAATATTGATATAGGTTGACTCAAATATGGATATCAAATTCGTGCTCCACTTCCAAATCCCTTTAATTTGAACCCCATATTGTCGTGTTCGGTAACTATGAATCGTTTGGAGGGTGTTTTAGGCCTGGGGTGTACAATGTTACTGTGCCCTCAAACATATATCAAATTCGTTCTTTACTTCCAAATACCGTTGATACGAGCTCCATATTGCCATAGTCGGAAATTAAGTTCAGTTTAGGGCGTTCTTTAGGGTGTACACCCAAACACTTGGGTCAAAAATTGTATAAAAAAAACTCGTTTTATACTCTCAAATACCTTCAATTTGAGTATTATATATTGTCCTAATGGGTCAATTAAGCAATGTAACCGATTTTTTGGAGGAAAAGAGAAAAGTAGACTTGGCTCTCAAATCTACTCTACTCTCAAATACCTTTCATTCGAGTCCCATATAGCCATGGTTGTCTAATATGCCCATTTGGAGGTATTCGCCCCCATTCGATATTTAAAAGTTATATAGCAAATGATTCCGTTTTTTTAATCTACGGAATAAACTAACAAACCGACGCCCATATATGCCCATTTTATGCGTTTTTTGAGGTGGGGTGACATCCTATACCTCGATCTGATTTTGTATGCCAGAATCGTAATCTACTCCCGATTACCTTTCATTTGAGACCCATTTGGACATGAACGTCCAATATGTCTGTTTGGCTTAGTTTTGTGGTTGGTACGTTTCCACGGGTACTTAGACTCAAATTTGAATACCATATTCGTATTCTACTCTTCAATATCATTCATTTGATACCGATAATGTCCCGGCGACGTGTTTTGTTATGACTTTCAACAACTGTGCCAAATATTTTTAAAATCGGTCAATACCTTGATATAGGTGTCATAGAAACCGATCTGAATCTTGATTCTTGAACGCAATTATTATCCGATTTGGCTGAGTTTTTGTATAACGACTTCCACCATGACCTTCAACATACGTGTCAAATATGGTCTGCATCGCTCTATAGCCTGATACATCTCTCCTATAAACCGGTCTCCCTCTTTTATTTCCTAAATTCTTAAAATGCGCAATTCTTATCCGAATTGGTTGAAATTTTACACAATGACTTCTTCTATGGTCTCTAGCATTCAATTCAAATATAGTTTGAGTCGGATCATAACTTGATAATGCTCCAATAGCGTAACAATTGTTTTCATTTATCCTTTGTTTGCCTAGAAAGAGATACCGACAAAAGAAATCGACAAATGCGATCCATGGTGGAGAGTATATAAGATTTGACTCGACCGGAGGGTATATATGATTCGACTCGACGCTTTTCTTGTTGAGTCTTATGGAACAAACAAACACAAATTGACTTTTATACACTACCGTAGATTGGGGGTATACTAACATAGTCATTCCGTTTGTAACACCTCGAAATATTCGTCTAAAACCCCATAAAGTATATATATTCTAGATAGCCTCGAAATTCTGAGCGGATCTAGCCATGTCCGTCCGACCGTCCGTCCGTCCGTCCGTCTGTTGAAATCACGAAAGCAGTCGAACGCGTAAAGCTAGCCGCTTGAAATTTTGCACAGATACTTAAAACTTAGTGGGCCACATCGGTTTGGATTTAGATATAGCTCCCATATGAACCGATCCCCCGACTAGACTTCTTGAGCCCCTAGAAACACTAATTTTTGTCCAAATGGGCTGAAATTTTACATGTTTGATTTTCAACAATTGTGTGGTAGTGGATTCCCAAAATGCTGTCCGGTCGAACTTAGCACGCTTTTACTTGTTTGTACTGCCTGTTAAAACTTAAGTTCTTGGCAAATATTCAGTTTATCCCTTCCTTGCTCTAAAGAGCTTTCCAAACCTAAAACAAGTAAAAAGGCGTTAAGTTCGGCCGGGCCGAACTTTGGATACCCACCACCTCGTATATATATGTGAACCACCTTTCCTCAAAATCCGCTGCAAAATTTATACCTTATGCCCCATAGCAGCTATGTTCCGATTTGGATCAGATACTAATAAGTAAAAGTTATTGTTCAATTGTATATAACAAAATATTGGTCTTTTTAGTAGTTATATCTAACAATTAACCGATCTGAACTATATACCACACGAATGTCGAAAAGCATAACATAAGTCAATGTGTCAAATTTCAGTGCAATCGGATTAAAAATGCGCCTTTTATGGGGCCAAGACTTTAAATCGAGAGATCGGTTTATATGGCAGCTATATGCAAATCTTGATCGATCTAGACCAAATTGCAGAAATATGTGGAGGGGCTTAACTTAACTCTTTGTCACAAATTTCGGCAACATCGGACAATACATGCGCTTTTTATGGCCCCAAAACCTAAAACCGAGAGATCGGTCTATATGGCAGGTATATCCAAATCTGAACCGATCTGAGCCAAATTGACGGAGGATGTTGAAGGGCCTAATACAACTCACTGTCCCAAATTTTCTCAAAATCGGATAATAAGTGTGGCTTTTATGTGCCTAAGACCCTAAATTGTAGAATCGGTCTATATGGCAGCTATATCCAAATCTGAACCGATCTGAGCCATATTGACGGACGATGTCGAAGGGCCTAAGACAACTCACTGTCCAAAATTTCAGCAAAATCGGATAATTAATGTAGCTTTTATGACTCTAATTAGGAGGATCGTTCCATATGGTAGCTATATCCAACTTTTAACCGATCTGAGCCGTATTGACGGAGGACGTCGTAGGGCCTAAGACAACTCACTGTCCCAAATTTCAGCAAAATCGGATAATTAATGTAGCTTTTATGGGTCTATGACCCTAATTCGGAGGATCGTTCTATATGGCAGCTATATCCAAATCTAGATCGATCTCAGCCATATTGACGGAAGATGATGAAGGGCTTAAGACAACTCACTGTCCCAAATTTCAGCAAAATCAGATAATAAATGTGGCTTTTATGGGCCTAAGACCCTAAATCTGAGGATCGGTCTGTATGGCAGCTATATCCAAATCTGGACCGATCTGGGGCAAATTGACGGAGGATGTCGAAGGGCCTAGGACAACTCACTGTCCCAAATTTCAACAAAATCGGATAATAAATGTGGCCTTTATTGGCCTAAGACCCTAAATCGGCGGATCGGTCTATATGGGGCTATATCAAGATATAGTCCGATTTAGCCCATCTTCGAACCTAACCTGCTTATGGATAAAAAAAGACTCTGTGCAAAATTTCAGCTCAATATCTCTATTTTTGAAGACTGTAGCGTGATTTCAACAGACAGACGGAGAGACGGACGGATATGTCTAGATCGTCTTAGATTTTTACGCTGATCAAGAATATATATACTTTATAGGGTCGGAAATGGATATTTCGATGTGTTGCAAACGGAATGACAAAATGAATATACCCCCTTCCGTCGGTGGTGGGTATAAAAATGTGCATACTTGTGTTAAAAAATTTTTAACAAAAATTTAATTTTCTCGAAATTTTACATAAAATCAAATCCAAATGTCCATGGAAGTGTCTCTGATCATATCTTATGAATCGAAAACACTATGCCTAACATGGTATAAAACTCATGAACATAACAAGGACAACATTAACATCATCATCAACGCACTTATCACCAACAGTAGTGGCATTATTGGTAGCATCGACATCATCGTCATGCATGCATCAACAAGGGATAAACACGCAAAAGCGTTATTGGGGCTCCAAAAACCATTCACATCAGTCTGAACCGGCTGCAGCAGTAAGAAGAACAGCACCATCATTCAACATTTGCAACGACATAGCCATCATCAACATCGACATCATTCTCTTCAAAGTATCATTTGGCATATAAAAACCTCAATGTTATGCTTCAATGCTTGAGTGTATATCTCCGCACATACTTTTTACTGGCGGTTTGTGCATATCTGCATGGGTGCGTAGATGTTGGTTTGCCTTACGTAGCTTACAGGTCCTGGCTGCAGCATTCATTTCGCTGTTTGGCTTTATTCTCGCCCCTTTGAATGTCTGTCTACCGAGTTTGAGTGAGTTGTAGGGCTGCTTGTAAAGCGGAACCATTGGCTTCGCAGGCAAAATAGATTTGACGTTACTTGGCTTAGTGTATTCTTTACACTTGCTGCATGTTGCCACATTTGCGTTCATAAAATGCACAAACTTTTACGGCTATAAACTTTTTCAACGAATTGAAATCTTTTCCGAGTTTTTTTTTTCGTTCACTTATTCGGAATAATACGGCACTGTAGTTGGTGATATGAGGAGTTTCAGAAAAAAAGTTTCCAAGAGGGAGTAATTTGTAGTAGGTAATTCAGCAATCATTAAAAATGGGTCAAAATGTATAAGAAAAGGCTTGAAGAGCCATAAAACAGATGTTTAAAAGAAATAAGTAAAATCGTGCTAAGTGCGGCTGGGCCGAATCTTCATATCCTCCACCATGGATGGCATTTGTAAAGTGCTTTGCCAAGTTTTTATTTCTTTCTAGGCAAACAGAGGATAATGGCTAACAAGTATGCTAAGTTCGGCCGGACCGAGTCTTATATACCCTCCACCATGGATCGCATTTAACGAGTTCTTTGCGCGGTATCTCTTTTTAGGCAAACAAAATATAATGAATAAGAACTGTTATGTAGTTGTAGTCCGATTCGGACCATAAATGAATTAAATGCTGAATATTGTAGAAGTCATTGTGTAATGTTTCAGTCCATTCGGATAAGAATTGCGCCTTCTAGGGGCTCAAGAAGCAAAAAGATCGATTCAGACCATATTGAGCACATATATTGAAGGTCATGGGGAAGCCGTAGTTAAAATTTTCAGTCAAATCGGATGATAATTGCGTCCTCTAGAGACTCAAAAAGTCAAAAGCCGAAATCGGTTATGTACCGATTTGTTATAAAAAACTAAATTTCAGCCAAATCGGACAATAATTGCGTCCTCTAGAGGCTCAAGATGTCAAAACCCAAGATCGGTTTACATGGCAGCTATATCAGGTTATGAACCGATTTAAACCATACTAGGTACAGTTGTTGGAAATGATACCAAAACACTACGTGCAAAATTACAGCCAAATCGGAATTGTTCCCTCTAAAAGTTCAAGTAGCCAAGACTCAAGATAGATTTATATGGCAACTATATCAGGTTAAAGACTGATTTGAATCATACTTAGCACAGTTGTTGGAAGTAATACCAAAGCGCCACGTCCAACATTTCAGTCAAATCGGACGATAATTGCGCCCTCTAGAGGCTTAAGAAGTCAAGACCAAAGATCGTTTTATATGGCAGCTATATCGATACATGAAACGATATGACCCATTTACAATCCCAACCGACCCACACTAATTAAAAAGTATTTGTGCAAAATTTCAAGCGCCTAGCTTTACTCCTTCGAAAATAAGCGTGCTTTCGACAGACAGACGGATGGACGGACGAACATGACTAGTTCAACCTAAAATCTCATGACGATCAATGGAGTCTTAAAGGCATATTTCGAGGTGGTACCCCCATCCTATGGTGGAGGGTATAAAAATTCCCATGCTATTGGAGCCATATCAGGGTATTGGCCGATTCGGACCATACACGATTCAGATGTTGCAGACCATAGTAGACCATTGTGTAATATGTCAGTCAAATCGAATAAGAAATAAAAGAAAGAAAGAAATATCGGGAGATCTGTTTATATGGGAGCAATATCCGATTATAGACCGCTTCAGATCTTATTTGATACGCATATTGAAGGTCATATGAGTCGTTGTACAAAATTTCAGCCAAATCGGATTAGAATTGCGCCCTCTCTAGGCTCAAGAAATATAATTGGGAGATCATTTTATATGGGAGCTATATCAGGTCATGAACTGATTTAGATCATACTTGCTATAGTTGAAGTCAAAACAAAAGACTTCATGCAAAAATTGTACCCAAATGGGATAATAATTGCGCTTTCTAGAGGCTCAAGAAGTTAAGATCTGTGATCGGTTTATATGGCAGCTATATCAAAACATGAACCGATATGGCCCATTTACAATCTCTACCGACCTTCACTGCTAGGAAGTTTATGTGCAAACTTTCAAGCGCCTAGCTATACGCCTTTGAAAGTTAATGTGCTTTCCACAGATAAACGGACGTACGGACGGACATGACTAGATCGACTCAAAATGCCATGGAGATCAAGAATATATATACATTATGGGGTCGTATACCGATATTTCGATGTACTTCAAATGGAATGATAGAGGTAGTACACCCTTATCCTATATTGGAGGGTATAAAAATAAAACAAGTAAAAGCGTGCTCGGCCGGGCCAAAGCTTATACACCCTCTACCATGGTTCGTAATTTTCAAGTTCTTTGCCTGATGTCGATCTATGAGCGAACAAAGGAAAATGGATAAGAATTGCTATGCTATTTTAGCTATATCAGGATATGGTCTCATTCGGACTATACTTGATTTGGATATTGGAGACCAAAGCAGTAGCTAGGATTCAATTTTTTATACCCTCCACCATAAGATGGGGGGTATACTAATTTCGTCATTCTGTTTGTAACTACTCGAAATATTCGTCTGAGACCCCATAAAGTATATATATTCTTGATCGTCGTGAAATTTTATGTCGATCTAGCCATGTCCGTCCGTCTGTCCGTCCGTCCGTCCGTCCGTCCGTCCGTCCGTCCGTCCGTCTGTCTGTCGAAAGCACGCTAACTTCCGAAGGAGTAAAGCTAGCCGCTTGAAATTTTGCACAAATACTTCTTATTAGTGTAGGTCGGTTGGTATTGTAAATGGGCCATATCGGTCCATGTTTTGATATAGCTGTCATATAAACCGATCTTGGGTCTTGACTTCTTGAACCTCTAGAGTGCGCAATTCTTATCCGATTGGCACGAAATTTTGCACGACGTGTTTTGTTATGACATCCAACAACTGTGCCAAGTATGGTTGAAATCGGTTCATAATCTGATATAGCTGCCATATAAACCGATCTTGGGTCTTGACTTCTTGAGCCTCTAGAGTGCGCAATTCTTATCCGATTTGAATAAATTTTGGCACGACGTGTTTTGTTATGATGTCCAACAACTGTGCCAAGTATGGTTCAAATCGGTTCATAATCTGATATAGCTGCCATATAAACCGATCTTGGGTCTTGACTTCTTGAGCCTCTAGAGTGCCCAATTCTTATCCGATTTGAATGAATTTTGGCACGACGTGTTTTGTTATGATATCCAACAACTGTGCTAAATATGGTTCAAATCGGTCCATAATCTGATATAGCTGGCATATAAACCGATCTTGGGTCTTGAATTCTTGAGCCTCTAGAGTGCGCAATTCTTATCCGATTGGAATGAAATCTTGCACGACGTGTTTTGTTATGATAGTCAACAACTGTGCCAAATATGGTCCTAATCGGTTTATAACCTGATATAGCTGCCATATAAACCGATCTTGGGTCTTGACTTCTTAAGCCTCTAGAGTGCGCAATTCTTATCCGATTACAATGAAATTTTGCACGACGTGTTTTGTTATGATATTCAACAACTGTGCCAAGTATGGTCCTAATCGGTTCATAACCTGATATAGCTGCCATATAAACCGATCTTGGGTCTTGACTTCTTAAGCCTCTAAAGTGCGTAATTCTTATCAGATTGGAATGAAATTTTGCACGACATGTTTTTTTATGATATCCAACAAGTGTGCCAAAAATGGTTCAAATCGGCTCATAAACTGATATAGCTGTCATATAAACAGATTTGGGGACTTGACTTCTTGAGCTTCTAGAGGACGCAATTCCTACCTGATTTGGCTGAAATTTTGCATGACGTTTTTTATTTTTTATTTTTTCTTTCAACCACTGTGTCAAATAAGGTTTAAATCGGTTCATAACCTGATATAGCTGCCATGTAAACCGATCTGGGATCTTGACTTCTTGAGCCTCTAGAGTGCGCAATTCTTATCCGATTTGCCTGAAATATTGTACGATGGATCCTCTCTTGACCATCAACATACGTGTTGATTATGGTCTAAATCTGTTTATAGCCCCATACAGCTCCCATATAAATCGATCTCTCTATTTTACTTCTTGAGACCCCAAAGGGCGCAATTCTTACTCGAATTGGCTGACATTTTACACAGGCCTCCAACATATAATTTAATTGTGGTCCAAACCGGACCATATCTTGATATCGCTCTAATAGCAGAGCAAATCTTTTCTTATATCACTTTTTGCCTAAGAAGAGATGTCGGGAAAAGAACTCGACAACTGCGCTCCATGGTGGAGGGTATATAAGATTCGGCCCGGCCGAACTTAGCACGCTTTTACTTGTTTTTTTTTTTTTGGGGGGGGGGGCCCTCCTCAAATTTTTTCTAATCGAAAAATGGCAAAATTCTTCTGTTACTATGAAATTAGTAATGATCAAAAATTTTGTTTTTGAAAATCGTTTTCGCTATCAGGAACTGACCTATCAGCAGTGACATTTGGTTATAAAATAAAAGATGCATTTTGTACTGATTGCCAACACAATATATATAGGCCGATCCTAATCTATCAAAGTGTGGTGTTCTTTGCGAACATCTTAGTTTTATAGTGATTGTTTCGACGAATCAGCTTCAGTATTTTGATGATATTATACCCTCCACCATAAGATGGGGGGTATACTAATTTCGTCATTCTGATTGTAACTACCCGAAATATTCGTCTGAGACCCCATAAAGTATATATATTCTTGATCGTCGTGAAATTTTATGTCGATCTAGCCATGTCCGTCCGTCTGTCCATCCGTCGGTCCGTCTGTACGTCCGTCCGTCCGTCTGTCCGTCCGTCTGTCTGTCTGTCGAGAGCACGCTAACTTCCGAAGTATAAAGCTAGCCGCTCGAAATTTTGCACAAATATTTCTTATTAGTGTAGGTCGGTAGGTATTGTAAATGGGCCATATCGGTCCATGTTTTGATATAGCTGCCATATAAACCGATCTTGGGTCTTGACTTCTTGAGCCTCTAGAGTGCGCAATTCTTATCCGATTGGAATGAAATTTTGCACGACGTGTTTTGTTTCGATATCCAACAACTGTGCCACGTATGGTTCAAATCGGTGCATAACCTTATATAGCTGTCATATAAACCGATCTTGGGTCTTGATTTCTTGAGCCTCTAGAGGGCGCAATTCCTATCCGATTTGAATGAATTTTGACACGTAGTATTTTGTTATGATATCCCACAACTGTGCCAAATATGGTTCAAATCGGTCCATAACCTGATATAGCTGCCATATAAACCGATCTTGGGTCTTGACTTCTTGAGCCTCTAGAGTGCGCAATTATTATCCGATTTGCCTGAAATTTTGTACGACAGATCCTCTCATGACTATCAACTTACGTGTTTATTATGGTCTGAATCTGTCTATAGCCCGATACAGCTCCCATATAAATCGATCTTTCTATTTTACTTCTTGAGCCCACAAAGGGCGCAATTCTTATTCGAATTGGCTGACATTTTACACAGGTCTCCAATATATAATATAATTGTGGTCCAAACCGGACCATATCTTTATATCGCTCTAATAGCAGAGCAAATCTTTTCTTATATCCTTTTTATACCCACCACCGAAGGATGGGGGTATATTCATTTTGTCATTCCGTTTGCAACACATCGAAATATCCATTTCCGACCCTATAAAGTATATATATTCTTGATCAGCGTAAAAATCTAAGACAATCTAGCCATGTCCATCCGTCTGTCCGTCTGTCCTTCTGTCTGTTGAAATCACGCTACAGTCTTTAAAAATAGATATATTGAGCTGAAATTTTGCACAGATTCTTTTTTTGTCCATAAGCAGGTTAAGTTCGAAGATGGGCTATATCGGACTATATATTGATATAGCCCCCATATAGACCGATCCGCCAATTTAGGGTCTTAGGCCCATAAAAGCCACATTTATTATCCGATTTTGTTGAAATTTGGGACAGTGAGTTGTGTTAGGCCCTTCGACATTCTTTGCCAATTTGGATCAGATCGGTTCAGATTTGGATATAGCTGCCATATAGACCGATCCTCCGATTTAGGGTCCAAGGCCCATAAAAGCCACATTTATGGTCCGATTTCGCTGAAATTTAGGACAGTGAGTTGTCTTAGGCCCTTTGCCATGTTTCTTTAATTTGGTCCAGATCGGTTCAGATTTGGATATAGCTGCCATATAGACCGATCCTCCGGTTTAGGGTCTTAGGCCCACAAAAGCCACATTTATTATCCGATTTTGATGAAATTCGGGGCAGTGAATTGTGTAGGGCCCATCGACATCCTTTGTTAATTTGGCTCAGATCGGTCCAGATTTGGATATAGCTGCCATATAGACCGATCCTCCGATTTATGGTGTAAGGCCCATAATACCCACATTCATTATCCGATTTTGCTGAAATTTGGGACAGTGAGATGTGTTAGGCCCTTTGCCATGTTTCTTTAATTTGGTCCAGATCGGTTCAAATTTGGATATAGCTGCCATATAGACCGATTTCTTGATTTATGGATTTGGGCCCATAAAATGCTCATTTATTGTCCGATGTCGCTGAAATTTGGAACAGTGAGTTAAGTTAAGCCACTTGACATACTTCTGCAATATCGCATAGATCGGTCCAGATTTGGATATAGCTGCCATATAGACCGATATCTAGATTTTAGGTTTTGGGGCCATACAAGACGCATTTATTGTCCGATGTCGCTGAAATTTGAGTCAGTGAGTTTGGTTAGGCTCTTCGACGTCCTTCTTCAATTTTGCCCAGATCGGTCCAGATTTGAATATAGCTGCCATATAGACCGATCTCTGGATTTAAGGTTTAGGGCCCATAAAAGAGGCATTTATTGTCCGATTTCTCCGAAATTTGGGACAGTGCTTAGTGTTAGGCTCTTCGACATTTTTATGCAACTTGGCCCAAATCGGTCCAGATTTGGATATAGCTGCCATATAGACCGATATCTCGATTTAAAGTTTTGGCCCCATAAAAGGCGCATTTATAATCCGATTTCACTGAAATTTGACACAGTGACTTATGTTCGGCTTTTCAACATCCGTGTCGTATATAGTTCAGATCGGTATGAAGTATATGAGTATAAGGTATGAAATTTTCACCGAATTTTGATGAAAGGTGGTTTACATATATACCCGAGGTGGTGGGTATCCAAAGTTCGGCCCGGCCGAACTTAACGCCTTTTTACTTGTTTTGCCTAAGAAGAGATGCCGGGAAAAGAACTCGACAAATGCGATCCATGGTGGAGGGTATATAAGATTCGGCCCGGCCGAACTTAGCACGCTTTTACTTGTTATACCCTCCACCATAAGATGGGGGGTATACTAATTTCGTCATTCTGTTTGTAACTACTCGAAATATTCGTCTGAGACCCCATAAAGTATATATATTCTTGATCGTCGTGAAATTTTAAGTCGATCTAGCCATGTCCGTCCGTCTGTCCGTCCGTCCGTCCGTCCGTCCGTCCGTCCGTCCGTCCGTCCGTCCGTCCGTCCGTCCGTCCGTCTGTCTGTCGAAAGCACGCTAACTTTCGAAGGAGTAAAGCTAGC
>NW_026739385.1:0-16609 GCF_963082655.1 Stomoxys calcitrans
AACAAGTAAAAGCGTGCCAAGTTCGGCCGGGCCGAATCTTATATACCCTCCACCATGGATCGCATTTGTCGAGTTCTTTTCCCGGCATCTCTTTTTAGGCAAAAAAGGATATAAGAAAAGAGTTGCTCTGCTATTAAAACGATATCAAGATATGGTCCGGTTCGGACCACAATTAAATTATATATTGGAGACCTGTGTAAAATTTCAGCCAATTCGTATAAGAATTGCGCCCATTGGGGCTCATGAATTAAAAAAGAGAGAACGATTTATATGGGATCTGTATTGGGCTATAGACCGATTCAGACCATAATAAACACGTTTGTTGATGGTCATGAGAGGATCCATAGTACAAAATTTCAGGCATATCGGAAAATAATTGCGACCTCTAGGCGTCAAGAAGTCAAGATCCCAGATCGGTTTATATGGCAGCTATATCAGGTTATAAACCGATTTGAACCTTATTTGACACAGTTGTTGAAAGTAAAAATAAAATACGTCATGCAAAATTTCAGCCAAATCGGATAGGAATTGCGCCCTCTAGAAGCTCAAGAAGTCAAATGCCCAGATCTGTTTATATGACAGCTATATCAGGTTATGGACCGATTTCAACCATACTTGCCACAGTTGTTGGATATCATAACGAAATACTTCGTACAAATATTCATTCACATCGGATAAGAATTGTGCCCTCTAGAGGCTCAAGAAGTCAAGACCCAAGATGGGTTTATATGGCAGCTATATCAGGTTATGAACCGATTTAAACCATACTTGGCACAGTTGTTGGGTATTATAACAAAACACGTCGTGCGAAATTCCATTCCATTCGGATACGAATTGCGCCCTCTAGAGGCTCAAGAAGTCAAGACCCAAGATCGGTTTATATGGCAGATATATCAGGTTATAGACCGATTTGAACCATACTTGGCACAGTTGTTGGATATCGTAACAAAACACGTCGTTCAAAATTTAATTTCAATCGGATAAGAATTGCGCACTCTAGAGGCTCAAGAATTCAAGACCCAAGATCGGTTTATATGGCAGCTATATCAGGTTATGAACCGATTTGAACCATACTTGGCACAGTTGTTGGATATCCTAACAAAACACGTCGTGCAAAATTTCATTCTGATCGGATAAGAATTGCGCACGCTAGAGGCTCAAGAAGTCAAGACCCAAGATCGGTTTATATGGCAGCTATATCAGGTTATGGACCGATTTAAACTATACTTGGCACAGTTGTTGGATATCATAACAAAACACGTCGTGCAAAATTTCATCCCAATCGGATAAGAATTGCGCACTCTATAGGCTCAAGAAGTCAAGACCCAAGATCGGTTTATATGGCAGCTATATCAAAACATGGACCGATATGGCCCATTTACAACACCAACCGACCTACACTAATGAGAAGTATTTGTGCAAAATTTCAAGCGGCTAGCTTTACTCCTTCGGAAGTTAGCGTGCTTTCGACAGACAGAAGGACGGACGGACGGACGGACGGACGGACGGACAGACGGACGGACATGGCTAGATCGACATAAAATGTCACGACGATCAAGAATATATATACTTTATGGGGTCTCAGACGAATATTTCGAGTAGTTACAAACAGAATGACGAAATTAGTATACCCCCCATCTTATGGTGGAGGGTATAACAAGTAGAAACGCGTTAAGTTCGGCCGTGCCGAACTTTGGCCGTGCCGAACTTTGGATACCCACCACAAAGGATATAATACTCATCAATATGGGCTAGTCTCGATCATATTTAATTCAGGTCCCGAGAACTCATACACAAGTAACAGTTTCAGCGAAATCGGGCAATAAATCCGCTTTTTATGGGATTAAGACCTTAAATTGGAAGATCGGTCTTAATGACCGCTATATCTATATAGTCTGAACTAAATCATATTTGGGTCGGAAGTTAGGAGGCTTAAAACAACTGACTGATTCACATTTCAGCGAAATCGGGTAATAAGTAAAGCTTTTTATGGGCTTCAGGCCTTTAATCGCCGCATCGGTCTTTATGACAGCAATATCTTAATATAGTCCCATCTAAACCATATTCGAGTTGGGGGACTTAACACAACTCACTGTTTCAAATTTCAGCGAAATCGGGTAATAAATACAGCTTTTATGGGTTCCAGACTCTTAATCGGCAGATCGGTCTATATAGCAGCTATATCTAGATATCGTCCGATCTAAACCATATTTGGGTTGGATCTGAACCATTATTAGCTCGGATGTCGGGAGGTTTTAAAAAAAACACTGTTTTTAACTTCAGCGAAATTGATTTATAAATAAAGATTATATTGGCTTCAGACCCTTTATCGGCGGATCGGTCTAAATGGCAGCCATAAGTAAATATAGCCCAATTTGGCTCCTTCAAGAACTTGTTCTGCGTGCAGCAAAAAGACGTATCTTTGCTAAATTTCAGCTCAGCTTTTTAAGGCTGTAGAATGACGGACGGACAAACACACGAACATCGTTATATCGTCTTAGAATTTTACGACGATCCGAAATACATATACTTTGTAGGATAATGGATACTTCGATTTTTTGCAAACCGAATGAAAATATTTCATTAGCTATGGTGGTGGGTATAAAAACATTTAAGTATGTAGCAAAGCGCACAGAGCCAGCAAGTATTTTTATACCCACCACCAGAGGTTGGTGGTATACTTATCTAGCCAATTCATATGTAACACTTCGAAATATTCGTCTTAGACCCCATAAAGTACATATGATCTTGATCGTCTCGAAGTTCTGAGTCGATCTAGCCATGTCCGTCCGTCAGTAAAAATCACGAAAGAGGTCGAACGCATAAAGCTATCCACTTGAAATTTTGCACATATACTTTATATTGATGTAGGTCATTGGGGATTGTAAATGGGCCATATCGGTTAAAATTTAGATATAGCTCCCATATAAACCTATATCGCGATTTGACATCTTGAGCCCTTGGAAGCCGCAATATTTGTCCGATTTGGATAAAATGTTGCATGTGTGTTTATTGCGACTTTCAAACTGTGCTAAGTACGGTCTAAATCGGTCAAGAACCTAATATAGCTCCCATATAACCGATCTCCCGATTTGACTTCTTGAGCCCATACAACCCGATATTTTTGGCCGATTTAGCTAAAATTTTTTATGTAGTGTTCTGTTATGACTCCAACAACTGTGTCAAGTACGGTCCAAATCGGTCTACAACCTGATATAGCTCCCATATAAACCGATCTTAGGTATTGACTTCTTGAGCCTAAAGAAAGCGCAATTCTCCTCCGATTTGACAGACATTTTGCACGTAGTTCTTTTGGTATCACTTCCAACAACTGTGTTATGTATGATTCAAATCGGTTTATAATCTGGTTAGCTGTCATATAAACCGATCTTGGATCTTGACTTCTTGAAGCAATAGAGCGCGCAATTCTCATCCGATTTGGCTGAAATTTCGCAAAAGGAGTTTTGTTGTGACTTCCTATATGCTTAGTATGGCGCAAATCGGTACATAACCTGATATAGCTGCCATATAAACCGTTTTGGCATCTTGACTTCTTGAGCCTCCAGAGCGCGTAATTCTCATCCGATTTAGCAGAAATTTTTTACAACGGCTTCTCTCATGCCCTTCAACATACGTGTCTAATATGGTCTGAATCGATCGATCTATACCTTGATACAGCTCCTATATAAACCTATGTCCCGATTTTCCTTCTTGAGTCCCTACAAGGCGCAATTCTTATCCGAATGAACTGAAATATTACACAATGACTTCTACAATATTCAGCATTCATTTATGGTCAGAATCTGACTATTACTTGAAATAGCTCCAATAGCATAACAGTTCTTATTCAATATTCTTTGTTTGGCTCAAAAGAGATACTGATACTTAAACTACAATAATTGCAAACACAGTTCAAATATATTTTGCAAGTTGTATTAATGGCTTAGAACGTTAGACAGCGGCAACGGATCTTCCTGCTGCTCCGTGTGCCCAGGTTCGCATTAACGACGAAAAATACTCAAGATAGAGCTACCTTCGAAAAATTCTAGCTCGAGTTAGGAAAGAGGTATCGTAATGAAATTTGGATTGGCGTAAAGTAGACGACTGAAACCAGTTAAAAAAAATTTCCCGTCATGTTTTGGGGGAAAATTGGCTCAAACGAAAAAGTTTCCCAAAATTCTTAGGAGTAAAATGTCTGGAATCCGTTTTAATATCTTTTATAAAAAAAATTAATTGTATGGCAACAGTCCCAAAAGCAGGTTCTATTTAAGCCAAAAAAAATCATTAAATCCAGCTTTCTTCGCTAAATAAAACAAGTAAAAGCGTGCTAAGTTCGGCCGGGCCGAATCTTATATACCCTACACCATGGATTGCATTTGTCGAGTTCTTTTCTCGGCATCTCTTCTTAGGCAAAAAAGGATATAAGAAAACAGTTGCTCTGCTATTAAAACGATATCAAAATATGGTCCGGTTTTGACCACAATTAAATTATATGTTGGAGACCTGTGTAAAATGTCAGCCAATTCGAATAAGAATTGCGCCCTTTGTGGGCTCAAGAAGTAAAATAGAGAGATCGAACTATATGGGAGCTGTATCGACCTATAGACCGATTCAGACCATAATAAACACCTATGTTAATGGTCGTGAGAGAATCCGTCGTACAAAATTTCAGGCAAATCGGATAATAATTGCGACCTCTAGAGGCTCAAGAAGTCAAGATCCCAGATCGGTTTATATGACAGCTATATCAGGTTATAAACCGATTTAAACCATATTTGGCACAGTTGTTGGATATCATTACAAAATACTACGTGCCAAAATTCATTAAAATTGGATAAGAATTGCGCCCTCTAGAAGCTCAAGAAGTCAAGACCCAAGATCGGTTTATATGACAGCTATATAAGGTTATGGACCGATTTCAACCATACTTGGCACAGTTGTTGGATATCGTAACAAAACAAAATTTCATTCCAATCGGATAAGAATTGCGCACTCTAGAGGCTCAAGAAGTCAAGACCCCAGATCGGTTTATATGGCAGCTATATCAGGTTATGAACCGATTTGAACCATACTTGGCACAGTTGTTGGATATCATAACAAAACATGTCGTGCAAAATTTCATCCCAATCGGATAAGAATTGCGCACTATAGAGGCTCAAGAAGTCAAGACCCAAGATCGGTTTATATGGCAGCTATATCAAAACGTGGACCGATATGGCCCATTTACAATACCAACTGACCTACACTAATAAGAAGTATTTGTGCAAAATTGCAAGCGGCTAGCTTTACTCCTTCGGAAGTAAGCGTGCTTTCGACAGACAGACGGACGGACGGACGGATGGACGGACGGACAGACGGACGGACATGGCTAGATCGACATAAAATGTCACGACGATCAAGAATATATATACTTTATGGGGTCTCAGAAGAATATTTCGAGTAGTTACAATCAGAATGACGAAATTAGTATACCCCCCATCTTTTGGTGGAGGGTATAACAAGTAAGAGCGTGCTAAGTTCGGCCGGGCCAAGGATCCCGTTTATCGAGTTCTTTGCGCGGTATCTCTTTTATACCCACCACCGAGGGATGGGGGTATATTCATTTTGTCATTCCGTTTGCAACACATCAAAATATCCATTTCCGACCCTATGAAGTATATATATTCTTGATCATCGTGAAAATCTAAGACGATCTAGACATGTCTGTCCGTCTGTCCGTCTGTCTGTTGAAATCACGCTACAGTCTTTAAAAATAGAGATATTGAGCTGAAATTTTGCACAGATTCTTTTTTTGTCCATAAGCAGGTTAAGTTCGAAGATGGGCTATATCGGACTATATCTTGATATAGCCCCCATATAGACCGATCCGCCGATTTAGGGTCTTAGGCCAATAAAAGCCACATTTATTATCCGATTTTGCTGAAATTTGGGACAGTGAGTTGTGTTAGGCCCTTCAACATCCTTCGTCAATTTGGCCCAGATCGGTTCAGAATTGGTAATAGCTGCCATATAGACCGATCCTCCGATTTAGGGTCTTAGGTCCATAAAAGCCACATTTATTATCCAATTTTGCTGAAATGTGGGACAGTGAGTTGTGTTAGGCCCTTCAACATATTTTGTCAATTTGGCCCAAATCGGTCCAGATTTGGATATTGCTGCCATAAAGACCGATCCTCCGATCTAGGGTGTAAAACCCATAAAAGCCACATTTACTATCTGATTTCGCTGAAATTTGAGACAGTGAGTTGTGTTAGGCCCTTCGACATCTTTCTTCAATTTGGTCCAGATCGGTTCAGATTTGGATATAGCTGCCATATAGACCGATCCTCCGATTTAGGGTCTTAGGCCTACAAAAGCCACATTTATTATCCGATTTTGATGAAATTCGGGACAGTGAGTTGTGTTAGGCCCTTCGACATTTTTCTTCAATTTGGTCTAGATCGGTTCAGATTTGGATATAGCTGCCATATAGACCGATTTCTTGATTTATGGTTTTGGACCCATAAAATACTCATTTATTATCCGATGTCGCCGAAATTTGGGACAGCGAGATAAGTTAAGCTCCTTGACATACTTCTGCAATATCGCACAGATCGGTCCAGGTTTGAATATAGCTGCCATATAGGCCGATCTCTCGATTTAAGGTTTTGGGACCATAAAAGAGGCATTTATTGTCCGATTTCGCCGAAATTTGGGACATTGCTTTGTGTTAGGCTCTTCGACAACTTGGCCTAAATCGGTCCAGATTTGGATATATCTGCCATATAGACCGATATCTCGATTTAAAGTCTTGGCCCCATTAAAGGCGCATTTATAATCCGATTTCACTGAAGTTTGACACAGTAAATTATGTTAGGCTTTCGAACTATATACGACATTCGTGTCGTATATAGTTCAGATCGGTTTATTTTTAGATATAGCTAGTGTACTTATTAGTATATGGTCCAAATCGGGACTTATTTTGATATAACTGATATGGGACATAAGGTATGAAATTTTCACCGAATTTTGATGATAGATGGTTTACATATATACCCGAGGTGGTGGGTATCCAAAGTTTGGCCCGGCCGAACTTAACGCCTTTTTACTTGTTTAGGCATACAAAGAATAATGAACAGTTCTCTGTTATACTATTGGAGCTATATCAAGTTAGTTATAGTTCGATTCGGGCCATAAATGAATTGAATGCTGAACATTGTAGAAGTCATTGTGTAATATTTCAGTTCAATCGGATAAGAATTGCGCCTTGTAGGGGCTCAAGAAGCAAAATTCGGGGATCGGTTAATATGGGAGCTGTATTAAGCTATTGATCGATATAGATCATATTTCACATGTATGTTTAAGGTCATGGGAGAAGCCGTTGTTCAAAGCCGTTCTTTGTTCATCTCAGCCAAATTGGACAATAACTGCGCCTTCTAGAGGCTCAAGAAGTCAAGATCACATATCGGTTTATATGGCAGGTATATCAGGTTCTTTTTACCGATTTGAATCATACTAAGCACAGTGGTTGCAAGTGATACCAAAACACCATGTGCAAAAGTACATACAAATCGGTTAAGTATTGCGCCCTCTAACAGCTGAAGATTAAAGACCCAAGATCGGTTTATATGGCATCTATATCAGGTTATGAACCGATGTGAACCATACTTAGAACTGTTGTTGGAAGTGATACCAAAACACCAGGTGCAAAATTTCATTCAAATCGGACGAGAATTACGCCCTCTAGAGGCTCAAGAAGTCAAGACCCAAGATAGGTTTATATGGCAGTTATATCAAACCATTGACCGATTTAGCCCATTTACAATCCCAACCGACCTACACTGATAAAAGGTATTTGTGCAAAATTTCAAGCGGCTAGCTTTACTCCTACAAAAGTTAGCGTGCTTTCGACAGACAGACGGACAGACGAACGGACGGACGGACGGACAGACAGACGGACAGACGGACGGACGGACATGGCTTGTTCGACTTATAATGTCACGACGATCAGGAATTTATATTTTATGGGGTCTTAGATGCATATTTCGAAATTAGTACACCCTCATGCAATTTCAAAACAATCTTCTACTCATCCGTTACATACATTTCACAGATGTAGCTCAGTCTGTAAATAAAACACCACCTTTTCTGTTTTGGTACCAAAATGAATGAATACCAAAAAAATATTTTTGTTGCTCTGTACATAGTGCCTAGATGAAACTTTATTCAAATTTTCGGAGCTGTAGCTGATTCCGTAAGGAAGATGCCATATTGTACGTATTAATACAAAAATGTACGAATTTCGACAAAATCTTCTAGTCGTCCGCTACATACTGCCAAGATGTACCTGTATCCCAAATTTCAGACCTGTAGCTCAATCTATAAAGAATTACTAGTACCAATTTTTCACTTACTGTTTATTTCACTCCTGGTACTATTTCAACATTTCATATTTGGTGAAACTTATAGTATATTTGTCAAGACATGGATCATTTTTAAAAAAGTATGACTTGTTAAAACTTATTTAGTTAGCCAACATATATTTCTTAGTAGAATCTACATATAAAATTTCAGAACTCTCGTTCAATCCGTAAAGAAAGTATCAAATGGTACCAAATGCGGTATAAACGTACTTTTCTTCCGTTTCCATTACTATTCTTCTTATTTTCCATCTACACCCTTTATTTCGAAATAACAATCATTTAAGCCACGTTCTAGTTCTACCCGTTCGCCCTATGCAAAGTTCACCAATTTCGTACCTTCTTTGGTACTTTTTGGCTTTGGAATGTCCAAAAACTAGGCATTAATTCCAAAATTCAAAGTTCGAACTACGTCCCTGAATCTTAATCTGAACCAAAACAAATATCGTTTGTCCTTGAACCAAAAAAAGTGACTTGTGCAAAATGTTACGATAATCGAACAACAAATGTACCTTGATCACAAGAATCAGATATCGAAAGAACAGCAAACAATTTTTTAATTCGAGAGGCGAGGATTAGGATTTTATTTCAGACTAACTGAACCGGGCCCGCCCCGCTGCGCCTTCTTTTACTTTATATCAAACAAAATTATGCTTTGAATAATTATTTTCGACAATTAAAGAATTTTTAGTGAAATAACATGCCACGAAGACAGTATATGCGGATCGCTTGACTAACAGTATAAAAATATAAATGCCTTTATCTGTATCCCATATGATCTTTATTGTAATACCAATTCGCTCGGAGGTTTAAATGTAATTTTAGTTTGGATTTTAGGTGTACTCCATTCTTAAAATACTTCATTTCAGCCTGATATTCTCATGATGGCCACTTAGGGGTGTTTCCGAGGAAGAGGTGGTCCCCCAGCGCTCTTCTCTCAAATACCATTTATTTAAATCCCATATTGCTATTGCTTTAAGGAGAGTTTATAGGTGTCGCCCAAAGACATGCCCCAAAAATGGTTATCAAATTCGTTTTCTAACCTCAAATACCTTTCATTTGAGCCATGATGGGTAAATTTTTTTGCCCTTTGGGGGGTGTTTTGGGGAAGGGGCGGTGACCCATATACATGGTCCCACATTTGGATATCAGATTTGTATTCTACTCCCAAATACCTCTATTTGCAATTTGTCCCTTTTGGGGAAGGGGTGGACTCTCAGAAGCTTGGTCCCACACTTGGATGTAAGATTCGTACTCTACTCGCAAAATACCTTTCATTTCAGTCCCATATTGCCAAGGTCGGAAAATATGAAATATGTCTGATTTTGGGGTGTTTTGATGATTGGGGTGGTCCTCCAATCACTTGGTACGACAACTTGATGTCACATACATTTACTAACCATAATTAACTTTCATTTGAGTCCCATATTGTCGTGATTGGTCTATATATATATATATATTTGATAGGTTTTGGAGGTGGAGCGGCCCCCCTACATACCCAATCCGATTTTTATACCCTCCACCATAAGATGGGGGGTATACTAATTTCGTCATTCTGTTTGTAATTACTCGAAATATTCGTCTGAGACCCCATAAAGTATATATATTCTTGATCGTCGCGACATTTTATGTCGATCTAGCCATGTCCGTCCGTCCGTCCGTCTGTCTGTCGAAAGCACGCTAACTTTCGAAGGAGTAAAGCTAGCCGCTTGAAATTTTGCACAAATACTTCTTATTAGTGTAGGTCGGTTGGTATTGTAAATGGGCCATATCAGTCCACGTTTTTATAAAGCTGCCATATAAACCGATCTTGGGTCTTGACTTCTTGAGCCTCTAGCGGGCGCAATTCTTATCCGATCAGAATGAAATTTTGCACGACGTGTTTTGCTACGATATCCAACAAATGTGCCAAGTATAGTTCAAATCGGTCCATAACCTGATATAGCTGCCATATAAACCGATCTTGGGTCTTGAATTCTTGAGCCTCTAGAGTGCGCAATTCTTATCAGATTGGAATGGAATTTCGCACGACGTGTTTTGTTATAATACCCAACAACTGTGCCAAGTATGGTTTAAATCGGTCCATAACCTGATATAGCTGCCATATAAACCGATCTTGGGTCTTGACTTCTTGAGCCTCTAGAGGGCACAATTCTTATCCGATTTGAATGATTTTTTACACGAAGTATTTCTTTATGAAATCCAACAACAGTGCCAAGTATGGTTGAAATCGGTTCATAACCTGATATAGCTGTCATATAAACAGATCTGGGGATTTGACTTCTTGAGCTTCTAGAGGGCGCAATTCCTATCCGATTTGGCTGAAATTTTGCATGACGTATTTTATTTTTACTTTCAACAACTGTATCAAATAAGTTTCAAATCAGTTCATAACCTGATATAGCTGCCATATAAACCGATCTGGGATCTTGACTTCTTGACCCCTAGAGGTCGCAATTATTATCCGATATCCCTAAAATTTTGTGCGACGGATCCTCTCATGACCATCTACAAACATGTTTATTATGGTCTGAATCGGTCTATAGCCCGATACAGATCCCATATATATCGTTCCCTCTATTTTACTTCTTGGGCCCCCAATGGGCGCAATTCTTATACGAACTGACTGAAATTTTACACAGGTCTCCAACATATAATTTAATTGTGGTCCGAACCGGACTATATCTTGATATCGTTATAATAGCAGAGCAACTCTTTTCTTATATCCTTTTTTGCCTAAGAAGAGATGCCGGGAAAAGAAGTTGACAAATGCGCTCCATGGTGGAGGGTATATAAGATTCGGCCCGGCCGAACTTAGCACGCTTTTACTTTTTTTTTTTTTGAGAAAACACACAAAATTTCGCTTAAATCGCACCACCAATCTCCCAGGTCTGGCATTTCTGAAAATTAGGCCACTCAAAATTAAAAGTGGGCTGATAGGGACAGTATGGGTATAAAATAAAAGGTATTGGGGAGTAAAATACGAATATGGTATTAACAAGTAAAAGCGTGCTAAGTTCGGCCGGGCCGAATCTTATATACCCTCCACCATGGATCGCATTTGTCAAATTCTTTTCCCGGCATCTCTTCTCAGGCAAAAAAGTATATAAGAAAAGAGTTACTCTGCTATTAAAACGATATCAAGATATGGTCCGGTTCGGACCACAATTAAATTATTATTGGAGGCCTGTGTAAAATTTCAGCCAATTCGTTTAAGAATTGCGCCCATTGGGGCTCACGAAGTAAAATAGAGAGAACGATTTATATGGGATCTGTATCGGGCTATAGACCGATTCAGACCATAATAAAAACGTTTGTTGATGGTCATGAGAGGATCCATCGTACAAAATTTCAGGCATATCGGATAATAATTGCGACCTCTAGGGGTCAAGAAGTCAAGATCCCAGATCGGTTTATATGGCAGCTATATCAGGTTATGAACCGATTTGAACCTTATTTGACCCAGTTGTTGAAAGTAAAAATAAAATACGTCATGCAAAATTTCAGCCAAATCGGATAGGAATTGCGCCCTCTAGAAGCTCAAGAAATCAAATCCCCAGATCTGTTTATATGACAGCTATATCAGTTTATGAACCGATTTGAACCATACTTGGCACAGTTGTTGGATATCATAACGAAATACTTCGTGCAAAAATGCATTCAAATCGGATAAGAATTGTGCCCTCTAGAGGGTCAAGAAGTCAAGACCCAAGATCGGTTTATATGGCAGCTATATCAGGTTATGGACCGATTTGAACCATACTTGGCACAGTTGTTGGGTATCATAACAAAACACGTCGTGCAAAATTCCATTCCAATCGGATAAGAATTACGCACTCTAGAGGCTCAAGAAGTCAAGACCCAAGATCGGTTTATATGGCAGCTATATCAGGTTATGGACCGATTTGAACCATACTTGGCACAGTTGTTGGATATCATAACAAAACACGTTGTGCAAAATTTCATTCTGATCGGATAAGAATTGCGCACGCTAGAGGCTCAAGAAGTCAAGACCCAAGATCGGTTTATATGGCAGCTATATCAGGTTATGGTCCGATTTGAACCATACTTGGCACAGTTGTTGGATATCATAGCAAAACACGTCATGCAAAATTTCGTTCCAATCGGATAAGAATTGCGCACTCTACAGGCTCAAGAAGTCAAGACCCAAGATCGGTTTATATGGCAGCTATATCAAAACATGGACCGATATGGCCCATTTACAATACCAACCGACCTACACTAATAAGAAGTATTTGTGAAAAATTTCAAGCGGCTAGCTTTACTCCTTCGGAAGTTAGCGTGCTTTCGACAGACAGACGGACGGACGGACGGACGGACGGACAGACGGACGGACATGGCTAGATCGACATAAAATGTCACGACGATCAAGAATATATATACTTTATGGGGTCTCAGACGAATATTTCGAGTAGTTACAAACAGAATGACGAAATTAGTATACCCCCCATCTTATGGTGGAGGGTATAAAAATTGGGATCAAGTATGCGAGGTGGGAGATAGAAATTATTTGAATAGCCAAGCAAACCCGAACAATGAAATAGAACGCGAGAGGTGCACGAGAGTGTGTTCAAAGTCGATCATATGCCTTTCACTACTGTTATGACAAGTTGTCTGTCCTTTGAATAAATACAATAAACCTTTGACTGTTTTCGGAATTATTTGTTTAACCCTCCTACGCTGGGACAAGCTTCCACATTTATTATCCGATTGTGCTGAAATTTAAGACAGTGAGTTGTGTTAGGCCCTTCGACATCCTTCGTCAATTTGGCCCAGATCGATTAGCCCTGAATATCTTGATATCCACCTTCAAAATGCTTGACATCATGGCCTCACCTCATAAACTCAAATGTGAATTTTTGGAGGAGAGATTAAAGTAGATGTAACATCTAAGATAATGATGTAAATCTAACATCCAATCTATAATGGGCGGAAACACCCCTCACCTTATTTTCAAAATCTCCAGATCTTGGAGATGGGTGGGTCAATTTAAAATTTATGTAGTGTATAATAACTCAAAAACAGCAATTTTTATCCTTATTTAGGGTGGGATACTCAGGGGACCGTGTAAACTCCAAGGACCGCTTAATGGAAATACAAACCAATATGGACAATATTGGGCTCAAATTAAAGGTATTTAAGACAAGAGAATGAATCTGATATATGACGGTCCACCTCACCACCAAATATACCCCATGCTGGACTTATTTACCGACCATAACAATATAAGGCTCAAATGAAATGTATTTGGGAGTAGAGCACTTCCCTGAACCTGAGACCCCCAAACAGTACTTTCCTAACCGTGCCAGTATAAGGCTCAGATAAAATAAGAAAGTGAGAGAAGACGCAGCGGAGCGGGCCCTGTCCAGCCATTTTATATATAACAAGTAAGAGCGTGCTAAGGTCGGCCGGGCCGAATCTTATATACCCTCAACCGTGGATCGCATTTATTGAGTTCTTTGCGCTGTATCTCTTTTTAGCCCAACAAATAATAATGAATTGGAGCTATATCAAATTACAGTCCGATGCGAACCATAAATGAATTGAATGCTGAACATTGTAGAAGTCATTTTGTAATATTTCGGTGCATTCGGATAAGAATGAGCCTTGTAGGAGCTGAAGAAGCAAAATTGATAGATCGGTTTATATGGGAGCTGTATTAAGCTCCAGTTGGACTCAGACCATATTGAACAGTCATAAGAGAAGCCATTGCACAAAATTTCTGCCAGATTGGATTAGAATTTCGCCCTCTAGAGGCTCAAGAAATCAATATCCCAGATCGGTTTATATTGCAAATATATTAGGTTATGTACCGATTTGCGCAATACTTCACTTGAACCGCTGGAGGGTGCAATTCTCATCCCATTTGGCTGAAATTTTGCATGAGGTGTTTTAATATGACTTCCAGTAACTGTGCTAAGTATAGCGCAAATCGGTACATAACCTGATATAGCTGCCTTATATACCGATCTGGAATCTTGACTTCTTGAGCCTCTAGAGGGCGCAGATATTGTCCAATTTGGATAAAATTTTGTACAATGGCTTCTTCCATGACCTTCAATATACATGGTCTAAATCGATCTATGGCTTAATGCAGCTCCCATATAAACCGATTTACCAATTTTGCTTCTTGAGCCCCTACACGGAGCAATTCTTATCCGTATGAACTGAAATATTACACAATGACTTCTTCAATGTTCAGCATTCAATTCATTTATGGTCCGAATCAAGCTATAACTTGATATAGCTCCAATAGCATACGTTTCTTATTCATTATTCTTTGTTTGCCTATAAAAAGATACAGCGCAAAAAATTGCAAATGCGATCCATGGTAAAGGGTATATAAGATTCGGCCCGGCCGAACTTAGCACGCTCTTACTTGTTATATATAAGATACGTGGTTTCTACTGAGAAACTTTTAAGAATTGTAGTTCACTTTTTTGCTATAGGATTAAAAAACAAGTAAAAGCGTGCTAAGTTCGGCCGGGCCGAATCTTATATACCCTCCACCATGGATCGCATTTGTCGAGTTCTTTTCCCGGCATCTCTTCTTAGGCAAAAAAGGATATAAGAAAAGGGTTGCTCTGCTATTAAAACGATATCAAGATATGGTCCGGTTCGGACCACAATTAAATGATATGTTGGAGACCTGTGTAAAATGTCAGCCAATTCGAATAAGAATTGCGCCCTTTGTGGGCTCAAGAATAAAATAGAGAGATCGATTTATATGGGAGCTGTATCGGGCTATAGACCAATTCAGACCATAATAAACACGTATGTTAATGGTCATGAGAGAATCCGTCGTACAAAATTTCAGGGAAATCGGATAATAATTGCGACCTCTAAAGGCTCAAGAAGTCAAGATCCCAGATCGGTTTATATGGCAGCTATATCAGGTTATGAACCGACTTGAACTATATTTGACATAGTTGTTGAAAGTAACAATTAAAAACGTCTTGCGAAATTTCAGCCAAATCGGATAGAAATTGAGCCCTCTAGAAGCTCAAGAAGTCAAGTCCCCAGATCTGTTTATATGACAGCTATATAAGGTTATGGACCGATTTGAACCATACTTGGCACAGTTGTTGGATATCATAACAAAACACGTCGTGCAAAATTTCATTCCAATCGGATAAGAATTGCGCACTCTAGCGGCTCAAGAAGTCAAGACCCCAGATCGGTTTATATGGCAGCTATATCAGGTTATGAACCGATTTAAACCATACTTGGCACAGTTATTGGATATAATAACAAAACACATCGTGCAAAATTTCATTCCAATCGGATAAGAATTGCGCACTCTAGAGGCTCAAGAAGTCAAGACCCAAGATCGGTTTATATGGCAGCTATATCAGGTTAAGGACCGATTTGAACCATACTTGACACAGTTGTTGGATATAATAACAAAACACGTCTTGCATAATTTCATTCCAATCGGATGAGAATTGCGCACTCTAGAGGCTCAAGAAGTCAAGACCCAAGATCGGTTTATATGGCAGCTATATCAGGTTATGAATTGATTTGAACCATACTTAGCACAGTTGTTGGATATCATAGCAAAACACGTCGTGCAAAATTTCATTCCAATCGGATAAGAATTGCGCACTCTAGAGGCTCAAGAAGTCAAGACCCAAGATCGGTTTATATGGCTGCTATATCAAAACATGGACCGATATGGCCCATTTACAATACCAACCGACCTACACTAATAAGAAGTATTTGTGCAAAATTTCAAGCGCTAGCTTTACTCCTTCGGAAGTTAGCGTGCTTTCGACAGACAGACGGACGGACGGACGGACAGACGGACGGACATGGCTAGATCGACATAAAATTTCACGACGATCAAGAATATATATACTTTATGGGGTCTCAGACGAACATTTCGAGTAGTTACAAACAGAATGACGAAATTAGTATACCCCCCATCTTATGGTGGTGGGTATAAAAAAAACGTCGACTCATCCTAATATACAGGGTGGCTGATGAATATTGCTACAATGATGAATATTGCTACATTTTTTTTTCGGTGTATGGAATACATTTTTCTTTTATTCATGTTAAATTAAATTATTAAATTAATTATTAAATTATTATTAATTAAATTAATTAATTAATTAATTAAATTAATTATTAAATTATTATTATTAAATAGAAAAAAAGTTATTACATTTTTTTTTGGTAGCGGCTTT